>NC_143556.1:44365462-44517314 GCF_054136105.1 Typopeltis vanoorti | reverse complement strand
GCGCAATAATATTATTAATCAGTGCTTTGTTACACAAGTTTTTGTCATTAGTCAATAATACCACATGATCCCTGGATACTGTAATAAAAAAAAAAATGTAATGCCATATTCCTAAAATCTCTCTTAACAATCTCTCTTTGTTTATAACAACCAAAATCTTAAAATTAACGTTAAAAAAAACTGGTCACTCATTACTTAGGAGTACTCATTTCATGGATTAGTTAAAAGTATCTGGAGATGAGGATGAATGATGTGTAGAGTCATAACAAAATGTGATATGAAGGAAAATAAAGCTTCAAACCAATTACTATACTGTAATGACTATACTTACTAATTACTATACCAATATACCAATTAATATACCAATTACTATACTGTATGAGTGTATGAATGAGTATAATATGCCTGAGCGAGTACGAAGGACAACAAATCAGAATGGGATAGTTAGCATAAGGCATCAAAGTAGGGATGGGACTAATGGGCTTCTGCAATTCATGTACACTAATGCCAGGAGTATTAGGAACAAGAAGGAAGCGTTTTTAGCCTTGGTTGGCGCTTCCAGGCCACAGGTTGTTGGTATTACTGAAACATGGCAGATAGAAGATAATAAAGCTAGTGGGATTGAATGCAACAGGTATAGCGTGTTCAGGAGTGACAGGGAGAATAAAAAGGGGGGGGAGGAGTGTTATTGATGATAGCTGATGAGCTACAGCCAAGGAGAATAGAAGTTGAATTGCAGGACAGAGAAAAGAGCACATTTGAGGCCATCTGGTGTGAGATTGTGGCTAGCAGAACTAAATATACAATTGGGTACTGCTATAGACCAGGTGATGGAAAGGATGGTGGTGACAGTATGCACAAGCAAATAGAAGAAATGAGTGGAAGGAGGGTAATTATTATGGGAGATTTCAACTATGGTCGCATTGACTGGAGTGAGGAGAGGACACATGGGAGGAAGGAATTGGATTTTATGTGGTTATTAAGGGATAACTATCTGCGACAGCATGTAATGGAAAATACTAGGGGTCGGAGAGTGCTTGACCTAGTAATTACATCTGAAGATTTGGCTGTAACAAATATGACCAACATTGCCACCAATTGGTGAGAGTGATCATAGGGGCTTGACTTGGGAGGTGGCTAAAGGTGTGGAATTTTCAATTAAGACAGGGTACATGTGGAATTATCGGGTTGGAAAGTATGACAAGCTTAGGAGTTTGATTGGTTCAGTGCCATGGCATGTACAACTGCAAGGACTAGAAGTTGATAGTGCATGGGAGGCAGTTAAGAAGTGTTTGCATGAAGCAATGGCTGACTGTATACCAAGAGTCTGATTAATAAATCAAGTAGGGGTTAAATGGATGAATAACACCATTAAGCTTGAGCTGCAAAAAAAAGAAACAATTGTGGAGGAAATTTAAGGAGAAAGGTGACCAGCAGGCTCAGGAACAGTATAAAGCTCAGGCCAGGATGGTAACAAGGGTGGTAAGAAAAGCAAAAGCAGATTATGAAAGAAAACTGGCCATGCAGGCTAAAGAGAATCCCAAACAGTTTTTTCAATATGCTGCAATTAAAAGGATAAATGTTCATGTCAGAATGATTTTAAAAAATACTGAGGGTAGGGAGGTAACCGAATCAGTTGATATAGTGGAATTACTGAGCGAGCACTTCGCAAGAGTATATCATCCAGGTGGTCACATTGCAGGAATGGAAGAACCAACAGCTTATACTGGAATTGTAATGAATGAAGTAGAGGTAAATAGTCTATTACAGAACCTCAATGTCAATACATCTGTGGGATTGGATGATATACCAGCTCGTGTCGTACGTGAAGCAGCTAAAGAATTGTCAGTGCCCTTGACCATTTTGTTTAATTTGAGCCTCAGGTCTGGGTCAGTCCCAAGGGGGTGGAAAGAGGGGAAAATAGTTCCGCTGCATAAAGGTGGTTCCAAGGCTGCTTTGAAAATTACTGGCCAATCAGCATAACAGGAATCATTATCAAGGTCTTGGAGAAAATAGTCAAGAGGAAAATACAAGATTCGATTGATGAAAATGGGATACTGAATCAGTGACAGCATGGTTTTGGGAAGGGTAGGTCATGCCTCAGTAACCTGCTCACGTATTATAACACGGTGAAAGGACGTACTGTCGGAGAGCTCCTGAAAGATTTGTGATTTTTGTTGATTTATTAATATTTTGTTAGATTTAATTGTGGAATTTTAGTATATTATTGTAGTTTTATTAGTGTAGTTAGTGTACTCAAGTGTTTTATAACATAATCTATGTCGGGAAGTCGCCGCTAGAGGGATTCGTAGTGTGTAGTGTTCGTGAAAGCTCCTGATAAGATAAGCGTTATTTTCAGTTATCGTTGATAAATTTACTTTAATATTGCGTAGTTTTGTTGGCCTTGCGTATCTTAGTGCGTTTTTGGTGTTTATAATTTATAATTTGATAAAATACATTACTAGTAAGTATGACTCCAGTACGAAGGAATATGGCGGCCAGTAACGATGGTTCGCCATCTTCTTTCAAGAACGGTAATGTAAAGGAGATGATTCAGTGTACTATCTGCGAAATGTACACTTTGTGGAGTGTGGTCAGAATGTAGTTAGATGATAATAAAGGAGTGAATGTGTGTAGAAAATGTAGGGAGAATGAGGAAATGAAGTGTATTTCAGATCGTGAGTGTGATATTTTTGTCAAATTTCAGAATGAAGAAAATAGGGATATGACAAGAAACAGTGAGGTTGTACCAGAGAATTGTGAGAGTGTGAATGATAGTATTAATGGTTTTACAGAGAATAAAAAAGATGAGATAGATGCAATGAGTGAGATCGCATTGTTGAATGGTGCGATACAAAGGGCAAAACAGCAGCTAGAGCGTATGAGCAAAAGTAGACTGAATGAACCAGCCAATAATAAAAAGTATGACAGGAAAAATAGGCGTATGAGTGTGAACATGAACAAAATGAAGGATAGAGTGCTGTATGGAGACTCGTTAGTATGAGGTGTATTAGTAGAGTATTTGACAAAATCGTACCAACCTGGTGCGATCATAAAGATGTAACTGAGTCTATTAGAGAGAAAAAGGAAAGGGTGAAAGAAATGATTGTAGTGGCAGGTACGAATGATTTGAAAGGAGATAAAATGGAAATGATAGAAGACCTGAATGAATTGTTTGAGGTAGCAAAAGAAAAGAGTGAGAGAGTTAGAATGATTAGTCTTTTGCCAGGGTATGACAGTGAAATGTTTAAAGGGAGGGCCATAATTGCGAATGACTTTATGCGTGGGTTATGTATGACAAGTGGTGTGGAATTTGTGGATGTGTGGAGTGAGTTCGATGGGCGAAAGGATCTATATAAGATGGATGGCTTGCATTTGAATGGTTACGGTGTAAGGAGACTTGAGAAAGTGTTGCTAAATGTAGTGGATGTGCAAATTCAGGGAAACTAGATTTATTAAGGGGGGGGGAGTAGATATGCAGACCTTAGGGGAGGCAGTTGAGTGTATGAATGAATATAATATGCCCGAGCGAATAAGGACAACAAATCAGAGTGGGATAGTTAATATAAGGCATCAAGGTAGGGTTGGGGCTAGCTAATGGTAGGTCTTAAATTCATGTACACTAATGCTAGGAGTATTAGGAACAAGAAGGAAGAGTTTTTAGCCTTGGTTGGCGCTTCCAGGCCACAGGTTGTTGGTATTACTGAAACATGGCAGATAGAAGATAATAAAGCTAGTGGGATTGAATGCAACAGGTATAGCGTGTTCAGGAGTGACAGGGAGAATAAAAAGGGGGGGGAGGAGTGTTATTGATGATAGCTGATGAGCTACAGCCAAGGAGAATAGAAGTTGAATTGCAGGACAGAGAAAAGAGCACATTTGAGGCCATCTGGTGTGAGATTGTGGCTAGCAGAACTAAATATACAATTGGGTGCTGCTATAGACCAGGTGATGGAAAAGATGGTGGTGACAGTATGCACAAGCAAATAGAAGAAATGAGTGGAAGGAGGGTAATTATTATGGGAGATTTCAACTATGGTCGCATTGACTGGAGTGAGGAGAGGACACATGGGAGGAAGGAATTGGATTTTATGTGGTTATTAAGGGATAACTATCTGCGACAGCATGTAATGGAAAATACTAGGGGTCGGAGAGTGCTTGACCTAGTAATTACATCTGAAGATTTGGCTGTAACAAATATGACCAACATTGCCACCAATTGGTGAGAGTGATCATAGGGGCTTGACTTGGGAGGTGGCTAAAGGTGTGGAATTTTCAATTAAGACAGGGTACATGTGGAATTATCGGGCTGGAAAGTATGACAAGCTTAGGAGTTTGATTGGTTCAGTGCCATGGCATGTACAACTGCAAGGACTAGAAGTTGATAGTGCATGGGAGGCAGTTAAGAAGTGTTTGCATGAAGCAATGGCTGACTGTATACCTAGAGTCCAAATAATAAATCAAATAGGGGTTAAATGGATGAATAACACCATTAAGCTTGAGCTGCAAAAAAAGAAACAACTATGGAGGGAATTTAAGGAGAAAGGTGACCGGCAGGCACATGAACGGTATAAAGCACAGGCCAGAAGGGTAACGAGTGTGGTAAGAAAAGCAAAAAAAGGATTAGGAAAGAACATTGGCCATGCAGGCTAAAGAGAATCCTAAACAGTTTTTTAGGTATGTAGCAAGTAAAAGGAAAAATGTACATGGCAGAATGATTTTAAAGAATGCTGATGGTAGGGAGGTAACTGAATCAGTTGATATAGTTGAGTTACTGAGTGAGCACTTTGCAAGTTTATATCATCCAGGTGATGACACTGCAGAAACGAATAAACCAACAGCTTATACTGGAATTGTAATGAATGAAGTAGAGGTAAATAGTCTATTACAGAACCTCAATGTCAATACATTCGTGGGATTGGATGATATACCAGCTCGTGTCGTACGTGAAGCAGCTAAAGAATTGTCAGTGCCCTTGACCATTTTGTTTAATTTGAGCCTCAGGTCTGGGTCAGTCCCAAGGGGGTGGAAAGAGGGGAAAATAGTTCTGCTGCATAAAGGTGGTTCCAAGGCTGCTTTGAAAATTACTGGCCAATCAGCATAACAGGAATCATTATCAAGGTCTTGGAGAAAATAGTCAAGAGGAAAATACAAGATTCGATTGATGAAAATGGGATACTGAATCAGTGACAGCATGGTTTTGGGAAGGGTAGGTCATGCCTCAGTAACCTGCTCACGTATTATAACACGGTGAAAGGACGTACTGTCGGAGAGCTCCTGAAAGATTTGTGATTTTTGTTGATTTATTAATATTTTGTTAGATTTAATTGTGGAATTTTAGTATATTATTGTAGTTTTATTAGTGTAGTTAGTGTACTCAAGTGTTTTATAACATAATCTATGTCGGGAAGTCGCCGCTAGAGGGATTCGTAGTGTGTAGTGTTCGTGAAAGCTCCTGATAAGATAAGCGTTATTTTCAGTTATCGTTGATAAATTTACTTTAATATTGCGTAGTTTTGTTGGCCTTGCGTATCTTAGTGCGTTTTTGGTGTTTATAATTTATAATTTGATAAAATACATTACTAGTAAGTATGACTCCAGTACGAAGGAATATGGCGGCCAGTAACGATGGTTCGCCATCTTCTTTCAAGAACGGTAATGTAAAGGAGATGA
Source organism: Typopeltis vanoorti (assembly GCF_054136105.1). Taxonomy (NCBI): domain Eukaryota; kingdom Metazoa; phylum Arthropoda; class Arachnida; order Uropygi; family Thelyphonidae; genus Typopeltis; species Typopeltis vanoorti. Next base: position 44,511,641 of record NC_143556.1, on the reverse strand, counting down.
TTCAGTGTACTATCTGCGAAATGTACACTTTGTGGAGTGTGGTCAGAATGTAGTTAGATGATAATAAAGGAGTGAATGTGTGTAGAAAATGTAGGGAGAATGAGGAAATGAAGTGTATTTCAGATCGTGAGTGTGATATTTTTGTCAAATTTCAGAATGAAGAAAATAGGGATATGACAAGAAACAGTGAGGTTGTACCAGAGAATTGTGAGAGTGTGAATGATAGTATTAATGGTTTTACAGAGAATAAAAAAGATGAGATAGATGCAATGAGTGAGATCGCATTGTTGAATGGTGCGATACAAAGGGCAAAACAGCAGCTAGAGCGTATGAGCAAAAGTAGACTGAATGAACCAGCCAATAATAAAAAGTATGACAGGAAAAATAGGCGTATGAGTGTGAACATGAACAAAATGAAGGATAGAGTGCTGTATGGAGACTCGTTAGTATGAGGTGTATTAGTAGAGTATTTGACAAAATCGTACCAACCTGGTGCGATCATAAAGATGTAACTGAGTCTATTAGAGAGAAAAAGGAAAGGGTGAAAGAAATGATTGTAGTGGCAGGTACGAATGATTTGAAAGGAGATAAAATGGAAATGATAGAAGACCTGAATGAATTGTTTGAGGTAGCAAAAGAAAAGAGTGAGAGAGTTAGAATGATTAGTCTTTTGCCAGGGTATGACAGTGAAATGTTTAAAGGGAGGGCCATAATTGCGAATGACTTTATGCGTGGGTTATGTATGACAAGTGGTGTGGAATTTGTGGATGTGTGGAGTGAGTTCGATGGGCGAAAGGATCTATATAAGATGGATGGCTTGCATTTGAATGGTTACGGTGTAAGGAGACTTGAGAAAGTGTTGCTAAATGTAGTGGATGTGCAAATTCAGGGAAACTAGATTTATTAAGGGGGGGGAGTAGATATGCAGACCTTAGGGGAGGCAGTTGAGTGTATGAATGAATATAATATGCCCGAGCGAATAAGGACAACAAATCAGAGTGGGATAGTTAATATAAGGCATCAAGGTAGGGTTGGGGCTAGCTAATGGTAGGTCTTAAATTCATGTACACTAATGCTAGGAGTATTAGGAACAAGAAGGAAGAGTTTTTAGCCTTGGTTGGCGCTTCCAGGCCACAGGTTGTTGGTATTACTGAAACATGGCAGATAGAAGATAATAAAGCTAGTGGGATTGAATGCAACAGGTATAGCGTGTTCAGGAGTGACAGGGAGAATAAAAAGGGGGGGGAGGAGTGTTATTGATGATAGCTGATGAGCTACAGCCAAGGAGAATAGAAGTTGAATTGCAGGACAGAGAAAAGAGCACATTTGAGGCCATCTGGTGTGAGATTGTGGCTAGCAGAACTAAATATACAATTGGGTGCTGCTATAGACCAGGTGATGGAAAAGATGGTGGTGACAGTATGCACAAGCAAATAGAAGAAATGAGTGGAAGGAGGGTAATTATTATGGGAGATTTCAACTATGGTCGCATTGACTGGAGTGAGGAGAGGACACATGGGAGGAAGGAATTGGATTTTATGTGGTTATTAAGGGATAACTATCTGCGACAGCATGTAATGGAAAATACTAGGGGTCGGAGAGTGCTGGACCTAGTAATTACATCTGAAGATTTGGCTGTAACAAATATGACCAACATTGCCACCAATTGGTGAGAGTGATCATAGGGGCTTGACTTGGGAGGTGGCTAAAGGTGTGGAATTTTCAATTAAGACAGGGTACATGTGGAATTATCGGGCTGGAAAGTATGACAAGCTTAGGAGTTTGATTGGTTCAGTGCCATGGCATGTACAACTGCAAGGACTAGAAGTTGATAGTGCATGGGAGGCAGTTAAGAAGTGTTTGCATGAAGCAATGGCTGACTGTATACCTAGAGTCCAAATAATAAATCAAATAGGGGTTAAATGGATGAATAACACCATTAAGCTTGAGCTGCAAAAAAAGAAACAACTATGGAGGGAATTTAAGGAGAAAGGTGACCGGCAGGCACATGAACGGTATAAAGCACAGGCCAGAAGGGTAACGAGTGTGGTAAGAAAAGCAAAAAAAGGATTAGGAAAGAACATTGGCCATGCAGGCTAAAGAGAATCCTAAACAGTTTTTTAGGTATGTAGCAAGTAAAAGGAAAAATGTACATGGCAGAATGATTTTAAAGAATGCTGATGGTAGGGAGGTAACTGAATCAGTTGATATAGTTGAGTTACTGAGTGAGCACTTTGCAAGTTTATATCATCCAGGTGATGACACTGCAGAAACGAATAAACCAGTAGATTATATGGGAATTGTTGTGAATGAAGTGGAGGTGAGTAGTCTATTGCATAACCTCAATGTCAATACATTCGTGGGATTGGATGGTATACCAGCTCGTGTTGTACGAGAAGCAGCTAAAGAATTGTCAGTACCCTTGACCATTTTGTTTAATTTGAGTCTCGGGTCTGGGTTAGTCGCGAGGGGGTGGAAAGAGGGGAAAATAGTTCCACTGCATAAAGGTGGTTCCAAGACTGCTGTTGGAAATTACCGACCGATTAGCATATCAGGAATCATTGTCAAGGTCTTAGAGAAATTAGTCAAGAAAAGAATACAGGATTGGATAGATGAAAATAGGTTATTGTATGGGGGACAACATGGTTTTGTGAAGGGTAGATCATGCCTCAGTAACTTGCTCACGTTTTATAACACAGTGACGGCTGAACTGGATAGGGGTAATGGGTTTACAGTGATACTACTGGACCTTCCCAAGGCCTTTGACAGGATACCACATGGAAACCTAATCAGTAAACTGGAGCAGATGGGGATAGATATAGGGTTGGTGAGATGGATAGGAGGGTGGTTGAAGGAGAGATACCAGAGAGTGGTTTATGCAGGAGTGGAGTCTAAAAGACGGCTTGTGACTAGTGGTGTGCCGCAGGGCTCTGTTCTTGGACCACTGCTTTTCAATTTGTTCATCAATGATATAGGAAAGGATTTGAGAGGAAGTGTTCACTTGTTTGCTGATGATGCAAAGTTGTGTAGAGCAACTGTGAGTGTAGAGGATGTCAAAATTTTACAGGATGATTTGGATAGTTTGGAGGACTGGGTTAGGAAAAATGGATGTCAATTTAATGTGGCAAAGTGTAAGGTTATGCACTTTGGGGTGAAAAGAATAGCAGCAGTATATCGCATTGGTGGAACTGTACTCCAGGAGATTGATGAGGCCAGGAATTTGGGAGTGTTGGTGAATAGGAAATTGAAGTTTAGGGGAGCACATTGCAAAAGTGACTAAATCAGATCATCAAATCACTTGGCTTCTGAAAAATACTTTAACATGCAGAGACAAACAAGTTGTTGTTCCTCTGTATCGAGCCTTGATAAGACCCCATCTGGACTACTGTGCCCAGTTATGGGCACCAGGGTTTCTTCATGATGGGAAGGAAGTGGAGAGGATCCAGAGACGAGTGACCAAGATGATAGCAGGTCTGTGGAATGAACCTTATGAGAATAGGTTGAAGATTTGTGGGTTGCAGAGATTGGATGATAGGCGAAGGAGAGGTGATATGATTGAGCCATTCAAATTACTGAAGGGTTTCTATAAGATTGATCCCGAAGATATTTTTGAAAATATGACTGTTGGTGGGAGGACTAGGGGCCATGCATGGAAGCTGGGCAAGAGCATGGTGACAACGGTGTTAGAGCTAGGTTTTTTACTTGGAGAGTGGTGAATGAGTGGAATAAGCTTCCAGAGTCTGTTGTGGGTGCTACGACCGTGAATGAGTTCAAGGCAAGGTATGATAGATACTGTGTCAATGTCGAATAGTTGTTCTTGACATGATGTTAGGGCCTCCCTCGATGAGTCTGTCGACTCCTTGGAGTTGCCAGGAACAATAATAATAATGACAGTGACGGCTGAACTGGATAAGGGTAATGGGTTTACAGTGATTCTACTCGACCTTGCTAAAGTCTAAGGACTCCCTGGAGTTGCCCGTAATAATAATAATGACTAGCTACTGATCAAAATACCAAGTAGATTCATTCTGAGGAAATGATTACTGATTCAAGAGAAATGTTTAATTTAAAAAAAAAAATGAACTTATCTACATTTGCAATACTATATCTTGATATTCTCTAAGATATACTATTGCAATTTTTTTTTTTTACTGTTAATAAGATAAACAAATAAAAATGTTATTCTAGCAGCTAGTGTTGTATATTCTGTTTGCAATAAAATAAATAAAATAAAATAATTTTAGGGGAAAAGTAGGAAAAGTAAGTAATTTGCATTTGTAAAGAGAAATCTTTTGGCTGCCTTTTATTAAGACTGTGAAAACTTCTTGGAATGTGTTATATCTTCAAAACTTAATTTACATTATATTGATATTTTCAAAATATAACCGTTAGAATACAAAAGCATAATGATAGAGGTGAAATTATTTTTTCCATAAAAAAAAAAAAAATAGAAATGCCAAATTACTACAAGAACATGATAAAAAAGAGAACATAATGAAATATTAAAAGATCTTGCAACTACATAATATTCTACAAGTATTTCAGCATCAAAATATCTACACAAAAAATCATTAATCACATTTTTAATCTCATGTGAAGACCAAATAATCTGCAGTGAAAAATTTCTGAATTCATGTTTTCTATTTTACCAACTAAAAGGGGGAAGAATGATCAAGCAAGATGCATTATATCCTAAAATGTTTTCTTTCTTTCCATTATATGCCATGCCTGGTTAGCATATCAACTTTCCATCATACACCAGCCTCATTAGCAGATCAACTTTCCAACTAACAAGCAATGGGTTTGAATGCCACCATGGGCATGAATTTGTGAAAGTGTTTAGGTAGTAGATGATTTTCATCACCCAGTGTAGAACAACCATTCTGCTTCTTGGAGGCCTGAACTAGCTTGAAACAAGTTCTATGTTTGGTCTCTAGAACAGGATCTCCATATTATCCTACTCTTAATCATTTAATGGTACTAATACTAATGTACTATACGATAACAGCTCTTCATAGGCAGAATTAAAAACTATTCAAAATGTGAGAACAATATTCAACGCTGGATGAAATGAAAATTACAAAGTTTTCTGGAGGATGTGAATGTGTTATGTTTATGTTTAATAACCAGGGAGTGCTGCGACGAGGAGAAGTAGCGGTGTATTTGAACAGTGTTACAAAAAGTGTTTGGTTTTTTTTTCCCCCTAAATTATATTGTGTAGAATTGTATAATAGTGCTTTTGTGTGATAGCCAGACTGGATATATTCATTGTACTGTGGTATTATGGTTTTAGAAGTGTTTGCTTCAGTTGTTATCTTGATTAATGTGGAAGTGCTAATTAACATTATAAAAGTGGTGGCAGTCGCAGAAAAGAAGCGTATGCCAGCAGCATGGAAGGTCTCAACTCAGAGATCGAGTTTTTCCCTGGACTTTTCAGAGCGGATAAGATGCGACAACTATTTAATGTATGCATTAAATAGTTGTCCAAAAACATTAAAGATTTATGGAGTGTTAGCCTGAACGATAAAAAGAAACATACCATAGTATGTGAGAAGTGTGATGAAAGGCTAGGACGTTCCAAAACTGAAAATGGTGTTACCAGGAATAATCACAAAATGGACAGAAGTGCTTGTGATGGTAATAATAGAAGTGATGTAGAAGAGCTTAGGCAAGAGTTAATGAAAATTAGGAGTCAGGTTATGAGTATGGAGGAGGAAATTGAACGTTTAAAGAAGAGCATAACTAATGTACTAAGGATGATAGGGTTGCTTTATATGGTGACCCAATCATTAAAAGTGTGGTAAAAAAATAGAGGGCACAAGACATGTTTTACAGATGATACAATAAAACGAATATCAAATACTTTGCACAGAAGGAAGCAATGCACATTAGAATTAGTGGTAGTGGTGGGCACAAATGACTTGACTAGTGAGACATTGTTACAATTCAGGTGTGATTGTATCAATGTCGTGTAAAGTGGCAAAAAAGATTTCTTTATCCTTACATGTCAATGTTTGTTTCAACATCACAATTATCCTCTGAGTTGTATTTGCAATTTTTGCTATGTGACTTCATCACAGTCATCATCAAATTCCTGATTGTACCTTCGGGGGGGGGGGGGGGACTGGATATTATAATAGTACTACATGAAAAAGTAACACCATTATTAACTTCTAATCAACAAATTTCCTCCAAATTAATCTGTTATCTGATCAGTTCTACTAACACATTTCAGAATGCTAACAATGGCAAGTTCTTTTCTAATATCCTCAATTTTTAATATGTTACTGCTATTGATGCCATCTGTTCACTCTCAGATTTCTCATATCTATGGTTTCCAGTCTTTGATCAAGTGTTTTATTTCTAACCAAGTTCTCAGGTCCATAACTTAAAATTGGTTTGAACACTATCTTGCATATAGCTAATTTAATGCTCTGACTAATTTCTTTCTTATTCCATATAAATTTATTCAGCTGAATTTCTACCATATGAGCTTTACTCATTCTGTTGTCTATTTCCATACGTAATTTGCCATCTTCACATAAAATTGTGCCCAAATAGCTGAAATGTTTTACTTGTTCTATAGGTTCACCATTTAGGATACAGTTGATACTTTTCAATGTTTCTGCCTATTTTTATTATCATGGTCTTTCTATTGCTGATTTTCATACCAAATTTATTATAATAGTTATTCAATCTAGTCAGGGAATCTTGTACTGAATTTATTCAGAAGTATGACATCATCTGCATAACATAAAGAGCTAAAATTAACATCAATAATTTTGATATTAGATTTAATATCACTTTCCTTCATAATGTGATCCACATAGATAAATGAATAACAGTGAAGATAATGAGCATCCTTGTTCCACACCTGATTTAACATCAAATCATCTTCCTGTGTCTCCTTCAATTCTAACTGCTGTCATATAGCTTCAATAGAAACCATGTATTGCTGGATATAATGGCCCATTTACACCATATAAGCGTACGATTTTGAAGAGCTTTCCTCTTGGATCCTTGCAATATCAGGTGGACAATGACTTATTTGTGCCTCTGGTCCCACAAAAGATTCAACTAAAGAAGAAATGGAGGAATTTTTTTACAGCATTAGAGACGGCAGCTGATACAATGAAAAAATAAAAGTTAGTCCATGTTGGAGATCTAAACAGGCAGAGTAGGAAATGGATACTAGATATAGAGAAATGCTTTAGGAAAATCTGGAGAAAAGAGAAAAGTGAATAATAATGGTAGGTGTCTGCTGAATTTCTTTTCCTCGGCCAACCAGGCTGGCTGGGTGGCCAAGTGGCTAGTGTACCCACCTTCAACCAACAGACTGCAGTTTGAATCTCGTCATAGGCATGGTTGTTTGTGATCATCTTCAGGTGAGATATCATATCATTGCCCAGAGTGAGACCATAGCCCTGCTTATTGGAGGCATGAAATGGCTTGAAAAAGTTCCCTGTTAGGTCTCTAGAGCAGGGTTTCTGGTCAATGCAAAAAATAAAAAAAAAATAAATAAATAAAAAAATATATATATATATATATATATATAATCAATTTGAAAGGCAGCTGGAGTGGATTTCATCTACTCCAGCAGCCTTTCACACATTTCAGGTTTCTGATGACATTTTCTACTTTAAATATGGATGTATTCCTGTTGGGAGTTTTCTACCACTGTGCTGACACTTTTTGTTTCATTTAGCAATTCTTTGAAATAATTATTCTAGACATCTAGAATATCTTTATCTTCAATTTTCATGTAACCTTTATCATCTGCAATTCCTTTTGCATGTGCTCTTTCCCCATTTCTAAGCTTTTTCAATAGCCTCCAGAATATTATTATTATTATGATTATTATTTATGGCATCTCCATGGAGTCCAGAGACTCATTGCAGGAGATCCAAATAAACCATCATAAACACAAATCCTATCATACCTCTCCTTGAATCACTCTCAGGAAATTCACATGCAATTCTGGTTTTGGTTTTTGCAACTGCCCTTGTACAACAGGACTATCATATATTCTTTCCATTCCTGTGGGATCTTCCCTGAGCTGAAACTCAAGTTATACAAACATGTCAACAGCCTAGCCAATTAGGCTGAACATTATTTCAGTGTACAAACTGATATCCCATCTCTCCTACTGCTGAATTCTTATCCAGGTTATTAACTATTGCAGCCAATTTCTTTTCATACTCCAACTTAGCTTTCCATACAATACTCATAACTTTTCTAGCCTTAACTTTATATATTTCATAACTCCTCTCACTCTTATTCTCAAGAAATTCCTTTCACATTATCTTCTTCTTATAGATCTCTCACTTAGTAAGGCTGCACATCCAGTTTGCTCTTTATTCTTTAAACCTTAGCAACACATTCAGATACTGCCTCATTTAAGAAACTTTTCAAAGATTCCCATACATTGGTAATATCTTTCCCATTCAGTAAAGGATACAATGGTACCAAAGATAATATTCTCCTGCATCCAAGATTTGTAATTCAGCATGTAAAATGCATGTTCTAATTGGAATATCCATGTAGTTGGCTACTTTCCATTCAATATATTATGAACACTGTCACCAACTGGTGGCAAAACAGTGATATTCTTAATCAAGATCACTTCTGAAGCTATGATCAAATCTCTTTTTCATATGCAGCATGAGAAAGTTGTCGTGCAGTAGCTCAATAAATTCTCATTCATTCTGATAATGAGATTTCTCTGCAATCTAATCAATGCTGGAATAATTTAATTCACCCATAATGATGACTCATTTAGTACCCCTCAGGATAATTTGGCAATATATTTCATTGTACCCAACAACTGAACCACCAGGCATGTACCAACACCCACCATATATTTCATCCTGTTATCCTCCACTTCCACTGGATTGCCTCAAACTGAATACTACATGTTACGTTATTACTATTATTGCTTTCATGAGTTTCTATCCCAACTGCTATTATTATTATTATTTTGGATTTATTGCCAGCTGAAGCAACTTAGGCTATAAGGCCAGTGTGTTATCTGTTAATTACATAAGTTCTAATAGCTAGTTTGCCTGCTTTGTGGGACGAAAATCCCTGCCATGAGATCTACCCTAACTACACATGAATCATTAGTAGTAGTAATACCCATTAGTAGTAAGTTATCATTGGTAGTACCCCCCCATACCTCTTCTTTCCTTCCTAAAAATACTACATCTTTACACTCAAATCCAGTTAAAACATCTGACTCTGATAGCTGTTTCACTAATGTCAACAATTTCAGGCTACAATATATTCACCAAAGCAACAAAATTTTTTTGTTTTTGATACTCCTGGCATTTATGTATACACATCCTACAACCTGGAAACTGGTCTACATTCAACCCATTCCTAAGAAGGGCAACAAATCACTGCCATCTAACTACACTCTATCTCACTCACCTCAGTTCTATCTAAAGTAATGGAGAAATCCATCAATTCCCAACTCCTACACTACTTTGAAGGCACCCACCTAATAAACGACTACCAGTATGGATTTCACTGCTGATCAATAGGAGACCTACTCACATATATCACTCATCTCTGGATAAATTCATGGAGAAGTTTGGCAAATCTCAAGTGATTGCACTTGATATCTCCAAAGCTTTTGACCAGGTCTGGCACAAAGGCTTATTAACCAAACTCCCATCATTTGGTCTGTCTAAAGACTTCTGCAGTTGGACTGTCAGCTTTCTGTCTGGATGCACACTATATGTGATGGTAGATGGTTCCTTATTCTCTCACCATTCAGCTCGTGCCAGGGTTCCACAAGGTTCTGTCCTCTCACCAGTCCTCTTCCTTTTATTTATCAATGACCTACTTCAGCTGACCTTCAACCCAATACACAGTTTTGCACATAGCAGCACATTGAACTCCTCCCTTTTATTCAGGGCTTTACTCCACACAACTCACCTCACCTCACAACCTACACAACACCAACCACCACCACTCAGTTCTGATCTCCAACTAATGGGGCTCAGATAAACTTGTCAATTTCAGTGCTATAAAAAACAGTTCTGTCTTATTTCTCACAAAAAAAAAAGAACCATTTTCTCCCAGTATTATTTTTGATAACACTCAAATTTCCAGACAGATGAGATCTCTCTCTCTCTCTCTTCTTGGAATTACCTTGACATCAAACCTCTCCTGCAGGGCCAGATTTAGACTTGCTGAGGCCCTAAGCTATAGAAAACCCAGAGGCCCCCTACTGTTTTAAATTACATCAGCTGGTCTCAGAAAAATTTTAAATATATACGCCTTTTTAATATATGAAAATATATTATCTTTTAATTTTTATTAAAAATATAATAAAGTATGTGTTTACAAAATCACAGAAATAACTATATAATTAAAGGATTTTAAAAACGACAAATAAGGCTCATAGAACAAAAAGTTTTAAATTAAAATAGGAAAATAAAAAGTAAAAATTAAATTAATATAACAACATAATTGGTAGTATATAAAAAATTAATCTTTTATTCAGGTGAAAATTTGACAGTAGACATCACATAAAATTGGGTACCCAAAATTCCAAATAATACAGGTATATATATATAATAAATTAATATTGAAAATATGGAGTGGATAAATTGTTATAATACAACAATATTTAATAGAAATAATTATATTATATAATCCTCTAAAAGGCTCTAAGATATAACTTAAAACATTTTCTTTCTTGATTTCCCAAAAGCAAAATCATTAATTATGTCATCAAAAGATATGCTAAGTAACTTATCACTTTCTATACACATAATGCTAAGTGCAGACAATATTTCTTGAGACATAGTTGCTCTCAGTTCATTTTTTATTCTCTTTAGCTGTGAAAATGATCTTTCTCCTGAACAATTTGTTCCCATTAAACACAGGAATAGTTGTAATATTGCTTCCACATTAGGGAAAATAAACTCAATCTTGTCTTGAAAGATGATCTGATACAAATCTTTGTGTTGAAAATGTTCTTTTTCAGGATAATTCTGCTTGACATATTCATGCAAGTGCCTCAGTTCACTTGTGAGATTAATACCAACATCGTGTGGATACTCTTTTATTAACGTACCTACTGCTATTCATAGCTGTACCTCTGAAACTTCTAAATCAACTAAAAATTAAAATTTATTTGCAACATAATTATAGACTGTTGCTTTTCTCGTTAAATTTGCCTCAAGGATGTCTATGATATGAATGAAGGATTTCACTCGAAATTTGTCTCTTGGAGAAAGCTATTCATTAGCATCAGGTGCAGCTCCATCATTGGCTTGTTTGTTTCTCAACCTCTTTCTTTTTACTGTAGACTTATATTCTACACCAGGCAATATAGATTTAACTTCTTCTTCAAAATCATCAAAATTTTCTCCAATGTTTTTAACATAGCGAGAAAGTGATTTGAACAGATTTGCACATGTGGTAAGTGCAATCTTTGGATCCTGGAGAGCCATACTGGTTTTGTGAAACTCTGGCAGCAAATTATTCCATAAATGTAGCATAAAAACAAACTCTAGTTCCTCCATTTTTTCCAGAAGAGTACCAGCTGCTAGTCTTGTAGCTCCCTTTTCATTCTTATCATCATAAATGTGACTTAGAGCACCTATGATGGGCTTATAACTCACATTTATAGCAGACACTGCTTTGACATTTGCTTCCCACCTAGTGTCCGACAGTCTTTTTAGTACTCTGGTATCTGAGTCTGTTTTCAAGAAAGATAACATCACAGACCACCTCTTTGTAGAAGATGAAAAGAAAGTGTATATTTCTTGAACAACAGCAAAAAAGTTTACTGCATCTAAACAGCAATCTACAGCAGCACGGCCGACAAGATTTAGTGAATGACCGGCACACGGAATATATATAGCATGCTTGTTTAATTCAAGGATTTCTTGTTGCATTCCCTTGTATTTGCCAGCCATATTCGTTGCATTATCATATGACTGTCCTCGGCATTTGCTGAAATCAACTTTGCAGTCCTTACTTAGATAATCCACCACCATACCTGCCATACATTCACCACTGTGATTTTCCAACTCTAGGAAAGTCAGAAAACGTTCAACAGGTAAACCATCACCAGGTGATACATACCTTACTATAACAGTTAGTTGATCCACATGGGAAAGATCTGGCACAGAGTCCACAGACAAACTGAAGTAACCTGCCTTTCTCAGATCATCCAAAATTGATTTTCTTACTTTATTAGACATAAGCTGGATCAATTCATCACATACTGTCTTTGATAAATATGAAGGAGACCCAGATCCTCTGTTTCCATGTTGTTTTATGTGATTAGAAAGAAAGGGATCAAACTTAGCAATCAATTCTAACAAACCAAGGTAGTTGCCATTATTTCGGAATTCAAAAGTTTCATTGTCTCCCCTAAAAGCCAAACCACGTTCTGCTAATGTGCATATCACTGCAACAACATGCTCAAGCTCCTCCAATAAAGCTGTTCTTCTTTTATTTGTTTTGCTAGTCCCGAGTCTGAGGTTTAACCACACTTTCTTGTCAAGTATGTAAGCAAAGCTCTTCTATGATCTTCAGAGTGTTCATGACTTTGAATTGCAATGGAATTTTGCCAGTCAGAAAATTCATTAGAAGCTAGTGCTGCAGTTGATGTTGAAAATAGTTTGCAGACAAAACAATAAATACAACCTGTTGTTGGTGAGTACACAAGCCATTCCCGATCGTATACTTCACCATTAACCTTCCTATTCTGAAAAAACCTTTTGAACAATATCTAACCTGATTTTTGAATGAACGCTTAGAGTTTTCAAATGGACTGACACTCTGATGGACCTTTTAAGATCCAGTATGAGAGTTCATCCTGTGTGAGGATACCCCATTGACCAATATCACTGAGTTTCGTGAATTTTTTTTGTTTCAAATGTAGATGTCGGTTCTCTAACAGCAGCAATGCTCACACTGAGATCAGCTACAATATTTCCATCAGCTGAGATTCCAGACTCTATGATCTCAGAGACAATAGGCTGATGTTTTGGAACTGGCTGCTCTCCCTGGGTCTGTGGATCATCTTTCGTTGCTGTGGTGAAATATATATCAAGTTTTGTTGCTTTTTTGAATTCGTCTTCAAACTGCTGCTTTCTTTTTCTTTTCTGGTATCCACTTACAAATGTTCGCTTCATTGTATGGTTGGAAATGGAATAGCAGAAGTAAATGCTAGAAAATAAAAGATTACATTTCATTTGAGTGATTTTTCTACGAATATTTTTTTATCAATTTTTATATATTTTGTTTTTATATTTGAGGTCCCGGCAGATTGCGAGGCCCTAAGCTATAGCTTTTTTAGCTTATACGTAAATCCGGCACTGCTCTCCTGGCATAAACACATCACAACCATTGCATCCTCAGCTTCTAAAAAACTAGGATTTCTCTTTTGCTCAAGATGTTACTTCACCTCTGAACCGCTGTTAACCTCATACAAATCACAAATCTGCCCAGCTATCGAACACTCTTCTCACATTTGGAGTGAGGATCCTAAGAGCTCCCTCAAAATGGTCGATTCAGTGGGAGGAGTGAGTTGGTAAGAAATGGAACATTAATTAATCTAATTGCTTTCCTCTGTATTGAATCAAGTGTTTGGTTTCTGCAATTTGTGTATTCTATAAATATTTAAATGGCAAATGTTGATCTGAAACAGCATCTAAGCCCATTGGAATCCATGCAGCTGCCACCCAACATCCCTTCATAGTACACCATGAAACCCACAGAACAAATTTCTTTTCCTCCTCCTTCATCCATGCTACTGCTGTATTGTAGAACAGTCTCCCCCTGATGTGTTTCCCAAGGAATACAACATACAGGCTTTTAAATTAAATGTAAACAAGTTTCTCCTTTCCCAACCCACTGCCCATACACGGTACTAATGTACTACAGGTTGATCAACAAACCTCTCAAATTTATTTGCTTACACTTGGATAAAGGATTAAACAAGAACATAATTTCTTTGCATTTTTAATTTAATTTGTAGCCAAGTGAAAAAACTATCTACTACAAAGGTCTTTGCATTTTTCCTCCAAGAAGGATTTATTCTGAGAGACTTGCCACTGACAACTTGAATGTGTTATACTTCAATTGACAATGCCCTCCTTTTAGCATAATTATGCTAATATATGGGACAATACTCTCACATGAAAAACATCTAAAGAAAAACTTTTACTATCTATACAGCATAAAATTTAAAAAAAAAAAACAAGAAAGGGATACTAAAGCAATTAATGTGAAGTTATTAGCTTCTATATACTATTGATCTAGTAGTGAAGAAACTACATGGCAAACTTTATTTACTTATGCTTGGATAAAGAATTAAACATGAATATAATTTCTTGGCATGTTTAATTTAATGGCCAAGTGAAAAACTTTCAATAATGGAAGTCATATCATCAATGGCTTTGTAACAACATACCTTTAATCAATATTAGGATATATATGGCAAGATCATATCCTTGACATTATCATTCTTGAAGAAAGCTACTAATTAAAGCAATTTATAGGTCACATTAGGTGAATGAGACACTAACTTAAAACTTAAAAAAATGCTATGTACCACCAAATATAAAATAAGAAAAATAATTTTATTAATGAATTTTCAAACCAGAAAAATCAAAAGCAAGTCAACACTTAACATGTTGACCGCCGTAATGTTAAAAAATTTTGTGATCCCCGAGCCAACTTTTTTTTTTTACAATTTGCTAAAAGTAACATAAAATAATCATATTTTATGATTTTTTATCTATTTCATGCAGCTAAATAGATTTGTTAAGTGCAAATCACATGTGCACCGTGCAACTTGAGAATTTTTTTTACTGACTGGGCTGAGCAGTGCACATGTGATTTGCACTTCACACAAGGTTCAAACTTGCATATCTATGATGCGTACAAACAGTTATATGCGTTCAGTGTTTTGTCCAGTGGTATAAATTTGTTATAGTGATAAATATTGTTATAAATTGCCCTAATATGGGAGACTACGAAAAAGAGCAACGTCATTTAGAAGCCTTGATAAATGAAGTTCTATCTGATGAACCATACGAATATTCGTCGGAAAGTTACAGCGGAAGTGATCTTAGTTCTGTGTCTTCAGATTCTGATTCTCTCATTGCTAAAAGAGAATAAAAGTATCTACAACTGGTAATACCGAAGGAATTACCAGTTGTAGATACGTCGGAAAGTTTACTGCTGCTCATTCTGTAGAACAAACAATCGATGATGTTATAAGAAATCTGCATTTGACTAATGATTCTTCTTAAGATGAAATACTTGGAAATGTGAATTCAACCGACCTACAATGGAATGAAATTAGTCAGGTGATAATCTAAAACATTTTCAGTTTGTAGATAATAATTTTGGAATAAAACAAACTGTTATTGAAGAAATGCATGATAAATAGCCTGTAGATTTCTTTTTGATGTTTATTGATGAAGGACTGCTGGACCTAATGGTGCAAGAAACTAACAGATATGCTCTTCAAAAACTCAGTAAGACAATTTTACCAAAAGAAGGATAAGAAAGTGGAAAAACACAAATCCCAATGAAATGAAGATATTTTTGGGTCTGCAAATTTAGTTTGGTTTAGTGCAGATGCCAAATTAGAGTGTTATTGGTCGAATAACGTCCTCTATTCTACAGAAATCAAACAAGTTATGTCAAGGAATCGGTTCAATCTTCTTCTTCTCAGTAACTGGCACTTCACAGACAACAAGGGTGGAAATACTTCTGAAAGACTTTATAAAATTACGCCTCTCATAAATCATATAAGAAAAAATTTCCAGAAAATAATGACGCCTTCAAGTAATATTTGCGGAGATGAAACTTTAGTTCCTTTCTGAGGTCGTCTTGCCTTTCATCAGTACATCAAGAATAAAGGACACAAATTTGGCATAAACTATTCCAATTGTGTATTGAAGATGGATATACATATGATTTCAAGATATACTGCAGTGCAGAAAAGACCAATACCACTAATAGTGTTCCAACTTCAATTGTTATGGGACTTTATGAGAATCTACTTGACCATGGACACACAATATGTGTAGATAATTATTATACCAGTATTGAATTAGTGCACACTTTTGAATAGACAAACACCTTGTAGGCACTTTGAGAAAAAATCAAAAGGGAATTCCACAGAATGTTATCCAGAAGAAATTGAAAAAGGGTGAAATAATTGGTAAAGAAAGTGACACATGGTGGTGGTAATAAAATGGTGCGATAAACATGAAGTGCTTATGCTATCAACAAAACACACAAACAAAATGAAATCTCTTACAACAAGAAATGGTAATGAAGTGCAAAAGCCGGAAGCTATTAAAGACTATAACAAAAGCAAAAGTTTTATTGATCTATCTGATCAGGTAAAAGCCTATGCTTCTTGTCTTCGAAGAAGAGTGAAATGGTACCGAAAACTTGCAGTTGAAATTCTTTTAGGTCCTGCTGTGATGAACGCTTTTATAGTATATACGCAAGTTACTGATAAAAACATTAGCATCACAGAATTTAGAGAAAAAATCGCAAAAGAGTTATTAGGAAATACACCAAAGGAAAATAATGTCACTTCGACTTCAGACAAGGAAAGACATATTTTAGAAGAGGTTGGTACCAGTAATAGGAGAAGATGTACATCTTGCTACAAAAAGTTAACCGAAGAACATAATAGAAAATATGCAACATCTAAGGCCACACAAACACAGTGGAAATATGCTCAGTGCAAAAAATTTTACTGTGTTCACTGTTTTACTATTGTGCATAACTGTACTTTGTAATTGTTTAGTAATAATTTCACCTAATTAATTTTTTCATATCTATTTGTCTATTGTTTGTCATTTTTTGTTTATTAATTTTTCAATTTTTTGAAAGAAAAATTTATGATTTGACACATTTAAAATGACATATATTATAAATAAATATTTAGCACCATTGTTATTGTTTTATTCAACATTAGAAATTGGCCTAAAACCCCTATAATATGCCACCTGTTGTACATGTAGTTGAAATTCTACTGCACTAACTATATAAACCTGTTTACCAGACCCCACATTTCCATTACCAATAAGCATTTCATTTAGATATGAATCACGGGTGAACTATGCGGCCTAAAAGAAAAATCTTTATGCGAAGCAAATATGATTCATGCAACGCATTGAAAAAATGTAGTGCGAATCTTATTTGATTCGTACAGCGGTCAACATGTTAAAATTACATTACACTAAATTGAGTGCTGTATATTTACCATATTTCAGCAGCTGCATGCAACAATGAAGAATCTTGTCATCATTGCATTCAGCATTGAATGTCTTTTCCTGTTCTCTTGCCTGTAAGTAGATGATAAAATTTAGACCATATGTAAGATCCAATATTCTTCAAAAAACTGACAGTAAAGAGTAGTCATTTTTATTCTTAACACAAGACATAATGTGCAAAATAATGAGGGAAAAAAAAGTAATGAAAAATATTCTAGAAAGCCTAGAAAGATCGTTACTCTGCTTTCAAGAACAATTCGGAGTTCTCCTTCCATCTACTATGGGCAACCAAATGAAATAAGTGTGTAAACAATAAAACAGCAGGAGAATCTCAAGAGACAAGCAGTGTGATAGATGAGAATAACAAGTGAAATATGAATGAAAAAATAAGAGTGGGGGAGTGTGGAAGCCTTGAATGATCATGAAGTTTCGAAGATGGTCTTGATTGGGAGGATGAATGGCAAATAAGAGTGACTAACTCGTAGAGAGAGAGAGAGATAGATGAGTTGAAAGAAGAGCTGGGATGTCTAGAGAATGAGATGAGAAGTATGAAAGATGAGATTAGGTGAATGGAAGAGATGAATGTAAGGCAAATCAGAGGAGTGAGAGAGTTATGGGGGAGCAGGAGATGTTTAGGCAGTTGAGCTTGGCAAGTGCAATAAGAATGACTGTTATGAAAGATTTTAACTACAGCAGCATAAGCTGAGAGGAGGAAAATGCATGTAGTAATAAGGGAATGGAATTTCTAGAATTCTTGAGTGACAAATGTCTTCAGCAACATATAATAGAGAGAACAAGAGATTCAAGAGTTTTGGATTTGGTAATAGCATCAAAAGAGCTGATAATAACTGATATGACATCTCTCTCCCCAGTTGGAGAGAGTGACCATGTGGTTTTGACTTGGAAGATGAAAAAATGCAGGAAAGGAGTATCAAAGAAAAGGGAACTTATGTGGAATTATAAGGCAGATGATTATAATAGTCTTAGATATTGACTTGGGACAGTTCCATGGAGAGTGGAATCGGAAGGCCAGGATATCATTAGTGCATGAGAAATGATGGAGGAATATTTGTTAGAAGCAACAGTAAGCTGTATTCCACGAGTGAAGAAGAGGACACAATTTGGTGTAAAGTGGATGGCAAACAATATCAAACAGGAATCGCAGGTGAAAAAGAGATTATGGAAGAAATATAACTAAAGGGGGTAGAGAGCAGAGGCATGAAGAATATAAGACTCAGGCCAGGAGAGTGACTAGTATGGTGAGGAAGGCAAAACTGGAATATGAGAAGAGACTGGCACTAAGATCCAATGAAAATCTTAGGGAAGTTTTTAGCTATGTGGCCAGTAGGAGAAGAAATGATTGTGGAAGAATGACATTGTGGGATAAAAATGAGAACAGAGTGACTGACGTAGTGGAGTTGTTCAATGAGCACTTTATTAGAGTATTTCATTCTGGAGAAGAAGGTTTTAATACTGGGGGGGGGGGGGGGCAGGTTTGAGGTTTAGAAGTGCAAGAGGAGAGTGTGTTCCAAATACTGAGTACTCTGGATGTCAATAAAGCAGTGGGACTGGATGGTATTTCACCACAGGTTTTGATAGAATGTGATAAAACTAACAGACAGCTCCTTTGACCTGGCTTTTCAATGAAAGTCTGGCTACGGGAAAGGTACCCAAGGAATGGAAGGAAGGTAAGTGCCATTGCATCAGTGCAGTTGGTTGGTTAGTTGGTTGGTTGGTTGGTTGGTTTCTAGTTTATTTGGTACAAAAACTACAAAGGTCATACTGTACCATACTAAAGGTTATAAGCATTTACAGAAAAATAATTTCATAAAGCAGCATCTCTAGGTAAACAGAACTGCTGCAGAGGGCACAGCAACACACAAGATCAGAGGTTATTACAGTAGTGCAAAAATAGTTAACAATATAAGTTAATACATAAAATATGAAACACTAAGCCAAAGAACACAGTATCTACTTATGTAGATACTGTGTTAAAATTATAATAGATGCCTTTATAGCAGTACAAAAACAGGCAAAAAGGGATTATTATACAATATGCATGTATGAAAATTAAATTTAGTAATGCAGAATTTAGAATTAAATTTAGAAACAGAATTTAGAATACATATAAACAGAATTACTAGAAAGTACACAAATATGTAAGTTGTCCTACAGCATTACATGATTATTCGAAAAATAAAGCAATAAATAAGATACATACACAAAATGCATGTTAAGTGATACAATATCTACATATAAACAAAATTACTGCAGAGGTTTCAGCAGTACATAAATAGATAATTATAGGTTAACATATGTATATACAAAACAAGTCAAGGAAAGCAGTGTCTACATCTAGGAAGATTACAACAAACATTATTATACTAATAAAAGGAATTATTATATACAGCATTGATGCATAAAATTTAAGTTTAACATTATGGTATTTACATATTAACAAAATTACAGCAGAGTGATACAAATATACAAGATCAAGGCCTATGATAATACATAATTGGTCAGATATATTACAAATAAAAGATAAAAGTTAAGTTAAGCAAAAAAGTATTTACATATAAACAAATTTATGGTCAAATGTGTTTGTACAAATTAATTCTTTCTAAAAAATTAAAAACATCATACAATTTGCCTGAGTCTGCTAGAATTTCCCTGAGTGTATATGGCTTGGTTAGATAGGTGAAAATTTCATTCCTCTCTCGTGTAAATTTTTCACAATCTACCAGAATATGATGAATAGTAAGATGTGTGTTGCATTTTTCACATATGGGAGGGTCATCGGCTCTCAGTAAATGAGAATGCGTAAGGTGACTGTGACCTATGCGGAGCCTAGCAAGGACAACCCCCCCCCCCTTCTCTTTGTACATTGACTAGAAAGCCAATGTTTAATTTCAGGTTTAATGTTATATAATTTGTTTGTTGATGTTTCTTGCCATGTTAACTCCCACTGAGCAATTAGCCTTGATCTTATAAGTTGTCTGTAGTCTGTATATAGAACTGTCAAATAGTATGTGGAGAAGATATGGGCTGATTTAGCAGCTGCATCTGCAGCCTCATTTCCTTTGATTCCGATGTGGCTGGGAATCCAGCAGAACTGGACATCGAAATTAAGGATTTTCATTTTGTGAAGCAGGTGTAGCACTTCATAAAGTACTGGATGAGGATTATACATAGGAGAAGAGATAGCTTGTAAAGAGCTCAATGAGTCTGTATAAATTATACACCATTGGTAGCAGTTTTCTTTTATATGCACAAGTGCAAGCTGAATGGCATGTAACTCTGCTGTATAATTACTGCAATCAGGTGGGATCTGATTTGAAATAATAATGTCAGGAAACACAGCGCACAGCCAACAGAGATGTTAGTTCTTGAACCATCAGTATAGATGGGTAAGAAATCAGCGTGTGCTGCTCTGTGTGCATTAAACAATTGCAGGTAGATGGATGATGGGATATAAGATTTCTGTAGCTGACAAAGTGAGAGGTTGCAAGATGGTGTGCAAACCTGCCATGGAGGGATGTTGTTATGTTTAGCGTAGCTAATGTTGTCAACATTTATACTAACAGCTTGCACAGTTTCTTTAATACGCATACCAAAAGGATGTATAGCAGTTTGATGTGTGTGATATTGAGCTTCCCAACGCAGAAAGAAGATAGTATTCCATGTAGGATGATCGGGAAGAGATTTTATTTTTAGGGCGTAATTAAGAGACAACTGTTTTCGTCGAAGTGACAGAGCCGGTTCATTTGCTTCTACATAGAGACTTGGAGTGGGTGAGGTGCAAAAGGCACCAGTAGCTATCCGTATACCCTGATGATGGATGGAATCCAACCATCGTAGGTTACTCTGTCTTGCCGAACCATACACGACTTGGGACCCATAATCCAGCTTTGAACGTATAAGTGCACAATAAAGATGGAGCAATGAAGCTCGATCAGCACCCCACCCAGTAGAGGATAGAGTGCGGAGGTTCAAAGTTCTTTTGCACTTTTCTCTTAGTTGACGAATGTATGCTAGAAATGTGAGTTTTCTGTCAAAAATGAGTCCCAAGAACTCGGTTTCCGTAGTTACTGGAATAACAGTAGGTCCCATTCTCAGTTCAGGATCTGGGTGATGAGTGCATTTTCGACAGAAGTGTACATAGACACTTTTTTCTGTTGAAAACTTAAACCCATTATTAAGAGACCACAGAGAGACACGATCAATTGCTTGTTGAAGTTGTCTTTCAATTACTCTCATGTTACATGAGTGACAGTATACTGTGAAGTCATCTACAGTGGGAGGAAGCTTTTCAATGATTGAGTTAATTTTAATAGCAAAAGCAAAACGGGTTACACTTAAGACAGAGCCTTGGGGAACACCTTGTTCTTCAAGATATGGTTGAGATAGCATACTTCCCACTCTGACTTGGAAAGCTCGCCTGGACAGAAAGTTTTTAATAAATATAGGGAGGTGTCCTTTGAGACCTAAGTTATGGAGGTCTTTTAATATGCCATATCTCCAGGTTGTGTCATAAGCTTTTTCCATGTCAAAAAAGACAGAGACAAGATGTTCTTGCTTCAGAAATGCATCTCTTATACATGTTTCTAACCGAACTAAATGATCTAAAGTTGATTGATGTCTACGGAAACCACACTGTGTATTGGAAAGAAGACTGTTGCTTTCTAAATATGAGAAGTCTGGCATTAACCATTTTCTCTAGTATCTTACAAAGACAGCTGGTCAGAGCAATGGGTCGATAATTATTTGCTTGTGTTGGATCTTTTCCTGGTTTTGGGATAGCAATGACAATTGACTTATGCCAAGAATTTGGAAACTCTTCCTCTGCAAGTATTCTATTGTATAATAAGAGAAGAAGATCCATAGAAGATGATGGTAGATGTTTTATCATTTCATAATGGATGTCATCAGGTCCTACTGCACTAGGGTGAGATTGTAGGAGAGCTCTTTTTAGTTCCTCCTTGACAAATGGCTGATTATATGGTTGAAGAATGTTGGTAGAAAAATTAAGCCTTTGTTTCTCTTGCTGCTCTTTCAGCATTAAAAATTCTGGAGAATATGAAGCCGTTGCTGAGATTTTAGCAAAAGTTTCTCCTAAAGTATCTGCAATAGCTTTGGGATCAGCAAGAACATTTCCATTATAGTCCAAGGTGGACAAACAAGGTGTATTATATCTGCCTTTCATTTTCCAGATTTTATCCCATACAATTTTTGGACTGGTCATTTGATTAATTGATGTGGTAAATTGGATTCATGATTGTTTTTGACTCTGACATCTTACAAAACGTGCTCTGGCTCGAGCACGCTTGAAAGTTATTAAATTTGATGTGGTGGGGTATCTACGAAATATGCTCCATGCTCTGTGTTGATCTTTTTTGGCTGCCTGACATTCTGGGTTCCACCAAGGCTTTGGATAGACTGGAAATCGAGATGATGTTTTTGGGATGGAGGTTGTTGCTGCCTGGACAATGCATTCTGTTATATATTTTACAGCTTCATTGATAGGTGTTTGACTGATGGCATAAGCATTAAATTTTGCAAGATGAGAGAAAGTGTTCCAGTCAGCCTGGTCCATTTTCCATATAGGTATCCGTGTGGGTGAACATGGTTCCTGTGAAGACATTGTACAAAGAACAGGAAAGTGATCACTTCCATATATGTTCTCTTCAACGTCCCACATGAGCAGTGGAAGAATGGAAGGGGAACAGATTGTAAGATCAATTGCAGAATATGAGCGGGTAGGCATATGGAAGAAAGTATTGAGTTTATTATTTAGAAGGGAAAGGTTATTATTATCAAGAATTTTTTCAATGCTTTGACCTCGTCTATTAGTGTTGGCACTACCCCATAGAGTATTGTGACCATTAAAGTCACCCATCAAAAGTATGGGTTCAGGCAGTTGCGAGATAAGGTTATCAAGATCAATTTCATTTAGCTCAGCATTTGGTGGTAAATAAATTGAACATACTGTAATAAGGAATCCCACAGAGAAGCGAATCGCTACCGCTTCTAGAGGAGTATTAAGTTGGACCTGATGGAAAGGAGTATGACTGCCCACTAGGATAGCTACTCCTCCATGAGCAGGACCATCTCCAGTTCTATCCTTATGTACAACAGTGAAATTCCTAAAGATACGGTCCTCATTGGGTCTTAAGTAAGTTTCCTGTAGACAGAAACAGAAAGGTTTGTGTTTCTGCAACAACATCTTGATATCGTCAATATTCTGGCGGATCCCACGACAGTTCCATTGTAAAAATTTTCCTATTGTTTTGATTTTATTGACTTGTCTGGTTTTCGAGAGGTTGAGGACTTACTTTTGTCAGATTTATATTTATCCACTGTTTTTGAGAAGTACGGACAGCCAGTGTCCATCTCTTCCTCTGGTAGAGTGTTCAAAACATCAAATTTGTTAGGGTCAGTTGGTATACTTAATTTGCTTTCAGTGGGTATCGAGGTATCCATTTTTTCTGTGCGAGTGTCTGGTGGTTTATCTTTGAGTGAAGTCTCCACCATAATTTTTTTGACAGGTGAGTTTTCAATGAATGGGACCATTTTTGAGGTTGTCTTTGGAGTAAGGCCATAGGTCTTGTGATTAATGTGTTCAACAGAGAAGCACTTACGATCGTAAAGTTCAGATATGGTGAAATTATCAAATGGTGGAATAGACATACATGTTTGAGTTGCTGTTTGCACTTTTTTAATTGTTACTTTTTCAGCATAAGAGGATTGTAGAACAGGTGTAATGGTGGCTAGTTTTCTTTTTGCATCTTGGTATGTTATGTTTTGTTCTGTTTTTATTTTTTGTATCTCTTTTTCATCTTTCCATTTCTGACATGCACGAGAGTATGCTGGATAATCTCCCTGACAGTTGACACATTTAGCTTTTTTTTCACAGCGAGATTTATTTTCATGTTCTTTACTACCACATCGAGCACAGGTAGTAGAACCACGACAGACAGTTTGGGCATGTCCATATCTTTGACATTTAAAGCATCTCAGCGGGTTAGGGGTATATATTCTAACAGGACAGCTGAGATACCCTGCTTTTACAGATGTCGGAGGTCTAGGTGTATTGAAAGTAAGGATGATATTCTTGGTTGGGACCAGGCAACCATCCCTGCATATCAGGATGCGTCTCACACCCGTAACTCCTTGTTCTTCAAGCTCTGAACATATCTCCTCATTAGGAACCTCAAGGAGATCCCATTCTGATATCACTCCTCTACTGGAGTTGAATGTTCTGTGAGGTGTTACTGCAATTTGTATTCCACCCATTGTCGTTGCTCTCAGTAGTTTCTCGGAATGTTGTTTGCACATTGTTTCCACAAGGATAGCACCAGAACGTAATTTCTTGACAGTTTTGGGAGATCCTGCCAGTCCTTCTAAACCTTTTTGGATAAAGAAGGGTGACATTTTCCCAATTGGTTTTTCACCTGTTGCATGAATGATTAAAAAGGTTGGTACATTTTTGTTAGTATCCGATATCTTTTGTTTCTTACCTCTGTTTCTATAGGCTGTGTCTATATTATCAGGACTTGGTTGGGACTTTGTTAGGGTCCCTGAAACATTTGAGGATGAAGAATTCATATTTTAAGGAATTTTAATTCGGCGCCAAAGCTCCCCACCCACCATGGACGCCAACTACCCAGCAAGCAAAGAATGCGCTCAGGAGTGGAATGCCAGGGCTACCCTGGACGCTATACTGGCACTGCAGCAGGTCTAGTATCCCGTGTTGCAGTAAGTGAGAGGCTTACTGCAACACCGTTGACCCTTGCAGGCAAGCCCACTAGCCGATTGATCCTGGCTGGGCCATCCAGGACCACCCGTCTTGCCGAAGCAGGGGCCAAAGTAGTGCAAGACTACCAGGATCCCCCCCTTTCCGGATGTCCACAGGTCGCACCGCACAGCAAACACGGTGGCAGGGCGTTGGATCCCAGTGATGGTGGTCTGGAAAAAGGATAGTGAAAAAGACTCAGAAGTAGAGCAAAGAATACGGGAAGAAAAGCAAAGAAAAAGAGGAAGAATGAAAAGGGTCAGTACCATCACTGGGAGGTCCCCTCCACCACGAATAGGTGCCCCACATGGAGGGGTGCATCAGTGCGGTAGCAGACTGAAAGTGTCTAATTATAGGCCAGTTTGTGATTTTGGAATTTGCAAAGGCATTTAACAGGGTGCCATATGATAAGCTGATATTTAAGTTGCAGCACATGGGTTTAGATGTCAGGTTAGTCAACTGAATTCAGGATTGGCTGTCTGATAGGTATCAGAGAGTTGTGTATGGTGGGGCAATATCAAGGAAGCAGAAGGTTACAAGTGGGGTTCCACAGGGCTCAGTATACTGGGACCTGTATTGTTTAACCTTTATATCAATGATATTGTTAGTATTGCAGATTGATATAATGCATCCTGCGATGAGTCTTTTGACTCCATGGAGATCTGACGTTAATAATATAAAAAAGGGAATAAAGCTGAATGTGAAAATTACAGAGGAATTTCTCCACTATGTGCTCCAGGTAAGATTTATGTAAGCACAACTCGAAAAGAGGCTGAGAAAAATTTTGGAAGAGAAACTTGGAGAAGAACAAGCTGGTTTCAGACCATGTAGAGGTTCCAAGAATGCACGTTATCTCCACTCTTATTCATCATCTATATGGATCACATTATGAAAGAAAGTGGCATTTGACCTGAGATATCAAACTTAGCTGTTTGCTTTATGCAGATGATGTTCTTACTCCTAAACACATCAAGTGCAAGTTTCCAGGATTTTCTGAATTGCATAATAGCAGTAACAAATTTGGCATGAAAATAAGCAATAAAAAGACCAAAACTATGAAAATAGGCAGGAACTAGAAAACCTGAGCTGCATTCTCAGTGGAGGATGTATAAAACAGGTGAAATATTTTATCTGTTTAAGCACAGATTTTAGTGAAGATGGCAGACTAAATTTGGAAATAGATAACAGAATAAACAAAACTGGTATGGCAGGAAGCCAGTCGAGTAAATTTATACGAAATAAGAGAAACAGTCAAAACACCAAACTATACAGGATAGTGTTTGTATCAGTTTCACATTATGGATCAGAGAGTTGGGTTAGAAATAAAGCACTTGATCAAAGATGAGACTACAGATATGACAGTTCTGAGAAAAAATTAGAGAAGTGAACAGATTGCATCAATGTCAGAATCATATTAAAAATTGAAGATATTAGAAAGGAACATGACATTATTAGCATTCAAGAATGTGTCAGCAGAGCTAATCTAAGGTTGTATGGCCACTTAAACAGAATGGGTGAAGAAAGTTTAAAAAAATAGATGTTTGATGACAAGATGGTAGGAAAGAGATCCAGAGGAAGACCGAAGTCTAGGTAGATTGATTCAGTCAGAAGTGTCTTAAAAGCACAAAATGTTAAATATGACAATATTGGAGTGCTTACAAGTAACAGATTGATTTGAAGGAAAACTGTTGATAGGAGATTAATAATGTAAACTTAATAATGTAGTGCTGTCATAGTAACTTGAACACTCCTTGGGGGAACATATCAGGAAATTAATGATGATGATGGTGATTAGTTATTGAATTTTTTTTTTTAAGAAATTCATGAAAGGAGCAGTTTCATACAGCAAAAATATCATCGGCATATCTGTAACAAATCGATGGTTTAGGTGAAAAAAAAACGTCCAGTTGTACAGTTTGTTCTGACTGCTAAGGAATCCTGAATTGATGACAAAGACAAATAATTTTACAATATCAGGAGGAAAGTCATTATGAAGTAATTGCATCTTTCAGAGGGATATTTGTAAACAGTGAGACTACATCAAACTTACTAGATCTGTGGTTTGCAAGTATAATCCTGAAATTTTATTCTTAAAATCTATTGAATTTTTTATGAAAGAAGCAGAATTTAACAGCACATTTTCTTTTTGCAATTTAGGATGGCCATACAGTCTTAAAGCAAAACCATGATAACCTATTAGCCTTTTTACTCTTTCTTCATCCCAAGAATGAACTTTATCCAAGAAGCTGTTAAGTTTATTGATTTGTGATTGAGTTGGGTCTCTATCAATGATTCTGTACATAGAATGAGCTCAAAGTAGAAGGTTAAGTTTTCTAAATTAATTGTTTTTGTATGAACTACAACTGCTCAACTTTTGTCGGCCTTAGTAATAACAATTATGTTTTTATTATGTTTTAGAGAAGATAAGGCTTGAAATTATTTTTTTGATAGATTACATTCAGGAGATTGATTTAAATAAAATATATGCTATGCTGCTTGAAATCTAACTTTACTCGCTAAATTATATGAACAGTTAAGAAGATCTTTATCTATATTATACACGAAATCCATTATCAGAATGTAACTCAGCCAAAATGTTTACAAATCAAGACATTTAAATTAAGCATAGGCTGGGGGAAAGCAGATTCAGGGATGATGTGGAAGACATGCATCAGCAAATCAGTACAATGACTTGCTGATGCATGTCTTCCCTGATAAAGTAATTATTATCAGGGACTTAGCTATGGTGACATAGCTACAAATCAATACTGAAAAAGTTGATCAAAGAGATAGAGAATTAAGGAATGGGGTAGATAAGAATATGATACTCTATGAGGAGCAGCATGGTTTTGTGAAGAGTTGGTCATGCCTCAGTAACTTTCTAACTGTTATAAATAGAGTGATAACTGAGTTGGATAAAAGGAATGGCTATGTGATTGTGCTGCTGGATTTTGCAAAAGTGTTTCACAGAATAGCACATTGAACTCAGTTGTGCAATTAGAATAAATAGGGATTAATGTGAAATTGGTGATATGAATACGAGGGTGACTAAGAAATGGAAACTAAAAAGCTGCACGTGGAGAAGCAGAAGAAAGCAGGTGACTTTCTTCTGGATTCTGCTTGGATCTCTACTGTTCAATTGATACATAAATGATATATGGCAAATAATTTAAATGGAAGAGGTAAAGAAGTTGTCATTCCTCTTTATGCCTTGATGCATCTACATCTGGATTACTGTACTCATGCCTCATCACATCTTCATTTCTTGGGGATGAGGAAGTGGTGAAGATCCACAGGCAAGTCACCAAGATGGTGAGTAGAATGCTCCCTTGGTCTGTAGAATGCTCCCTATGAGGACAGATGAAGGTTTCTGTTGTTGCAAAAGTTAGTAGACAGGCAGAAAAGAGGTGATATGATAGAAACATATAAGTTACTAAACATTTTATAGGACTGATGCAGATATGTTCAGCACTAGGCTAGAGGTGGGTAGAACAAAAGTTCATCGCTGGAAATCAAGTAAAATGCCAAGAAATTATATTCTTATTAAATCCTTTATTATTTTAATTTAATTTATAACCAATGCTCCCTTGGTCTGTAGAATGCTCCCTTGGTCTGTAGAATGCTCCCTATGAGGACAGATGAAGGTTTCTGGTGTTGCAAAAGTTAGTAGGCAGGCAGAAAAGAGGTGATATGATAGAAACATTTAAGTTACTAAACGTTTTATAGGACTGATGCAGATATGTTCAGCACTAGGCTAGAGGTGGGTAGAACAAAAGTTCATTGCTGGAAATCAAGTAAAATGCCAAGAAATTATATTCTTATTAAATCCTTTATTATTTTAATTTAATTTATAACCAAGTGAAAAAACTTTCTACAACCAGCTCTAAGCCAGAGTATTTTAATAATAAGATGGGAAATATACTTCAATAATGGTATCTCTTCTGGGTCTGGCTCCCAATGATGACATCTTGGATTTTGGCACAATAAGTATTTCGGTTTTCTTTCCTTTGTTTTTCACTATGCTATGTTAATTTTATTTTACTGGTGCTAGTGATGGTTCCACCTCCAATCCCCACTATCACTGTATTATTTAAGTAAATATTAAAATTGGTGGTAGTACAGTTAATATCTATACTATGGATTGCTTTTGGCCGTATTATTATTATTATTATTATTGTTCCGGGAAACTCCAAGGAGTCGACAGACTCATCGAGGGAGGCCCTAACATCATGTCTGGAACAACTATTCAACATTCACACAGTATCTATCATATCTTGCCTTGAACTCATTCACGGTCGTAGCACCCACAACAGACTCTGGAAGCTTATTCCACTCATTCACCACTCTCCAAGTAAAAAACCTAGCTCTAACACCCTTGTCAACCACGCTCTTGCCCAGCTTCCATGCATGGCCCCTAGTCCTCCCACCACCAGTCATATTTTCAAAAATATCTTCTGGATCAATCTTATAAAAACACCTTCAGTAATTTGAATGTCTCAATCATATCACCCCTCCTTTGCCTATCGTCCAATTTCTGCAACTCACAAATCCTCAACCTATTCTCATAAGGTTCATTCCACAGTCCTGCTATCATCTTGGTCACTCGTCTCTGGACCCTCTCCACTTCCTCCCCATCAAGAAGAAACCCTGATCACAACTGCCATGTTATAGTGGCTCAGCTACAGCATTTTTAGTGGTATAGAATTGTTCCTATAACACAGGATGACTAAAACTCTTATGACTAAAAGATTTTTCTTATAATCAAACACAGAGAATTGCTAAACATAAGAAAATGCAATTGATAAACCTCTTATTAATGAAAAAAATGCTCAGATGCATAAATGATGGAGTTATGACAGTCAAACCTGGACATTAGAAAACTAGAAATGTTTGACATGGTCAGATAAGTTAACCTTCATTGCTGTTTCCTACATTAGGAAAAGTTTACGGTTGGAGAACACCCAAGGAAGCCTACAATCTGGAATGTGTAGTTCCAACAGTAACGTACAGGAACAGTTTCGTGATGGTCTGGGCAGCAATATCGTGGTATTCTATTGGTCCAATTATTATTCTTCATGGCAGAATTACTGTAGGTAATTATTTGGACATTTTGGGAAATCCCATTATTATTCTTCATGGCAGAATTACTGTAGGTAATTATTTGGACATCTTGGGAAGTACATCCCATGTTCAAATTGTTATTTCCAAACAACAATGCAGTATTCCAAGATGACAATCCCCCCATTCACACAGCTTGTAGTGTAGAGTTGTAATTTGAAAAGCACGAAAGTGAACTTCAACATCTTCCCTGGCCAGCACAACCACAATTTGAACATAATTGAACCAGTCTGGTCAGTTTTGGAGACTAGAATAAGAAACAGATTCTCACCTCCAATTTCTTTAAAACAATTTGAAGATGTTCTTCAAGAAGAATGGTACAAAATTCCACCAGAAACTATTCAAAACTTATTTGAGTACATTCCAAGAAGAATTTACGCTGTACTAATGGCAAAAGGTGGCCCAACACCATGTTAATAAAGAAATATGCATGTATAGGAATATTGTATGCCCACAGTTCATAGAACTGAGCTTGGCAATGTGCCAAAAATAGTCAATTCATGCTGATAAACATGAATTGACCATTGAATATGAAACGCATTGATTACCCTAATATCAGAATGGATTCTTCTTCTTCTGACATGTGCAGAAGGTCTTGCATCTGTGGGCATACAGTATGTATGTATATTTTCAAGTGTTTCCATTATTTTATCCAAACCCAATGTATCTCTCTTGCTTGCAATCTTCAAACTTACTTCCACTTTATTTTAAAAATTAAATAAAAAAAATAATAAAAACTGAGGCATTCTGATTCTTTCATCAAGAATTAAGTCCATTTTGCTCAGAAATGAATACTTTCATTTCACTGTCTGATATTCTTACAAGTTTAGATATAGTCTCTGTCTTGCTATAGTCTCTTGAAAGAGGAAGCGCAAGAGTTGATTCTTTTTTAAAGATCTCTTCTAATTACATGCTGTAAGAATGCTAACAGTAAGACTGCTGTCTAACTTCTAATGAAATACCAGTTTTTACAAGCAACTTTTTATGGCCTAACAATATGTTAGGCCATAAAATATTTCTCTTCTGCAACTCTCTTCATGGAAAACTTAAAAAATAGTTACTCAACTAATCCAAAAACTGAAATCCAGTTGAGATGCAATGATGATGTGTTCAGAGTTTAAAACACATATTTGATTTAAATACCTTTTTTTCAGTCTCCCAATTCTTTTCATCCGAAAATTTGGTTCACACTAGAATTAGTAAGTGAGGGTAAACTAATTTTTCTTGATGTTATTTCATAAAAACCACAAGATGGCCTTTTATTTCACATTTTTGACAAGCTCACACATACTGGAAGCTATATTTATGCTTTGTTTTTTGCCATCCCTCCCAATGTACTAGACAAGCGAAGGTGTTAAACATTACTCATAACTTATATTAACAGCATTAACAACACTAAACAAGCTATTTAATTTAAAAAATATGCTTATTTACTAGCTTATATTTTGCTGGATTTCAAACCAGCATCTCTGGAACACAAAGCAGAATGTTACAGTTTATACGAGATGAGTAAGTGAAACAATTCAAATTGCAATGGACAAAAGAACTGAAGTTCTAATTTGGTGCCTTCTAAGGTTACGAGAATTCTTCATGGTCATGGCTGACTCGAAAAATTATCTTTCTGATCTGTAACAACTTCTAAATAGCACACTAGTTTTCTTCAATCTAATCCTGTGTGAAGAGATCCAAAGCATGGTCTGCCAGTCCTGACTTGCCATAATAATGGTAGTGAATGTATTTTTTATGTTCTCCAAGACAGATCTTCCTCTATGCCAATAACAGCCAACATCCCAAAATTCCCTTCGCAGAAAAAAAAAATATAAATAAAAATAACTGTTAGCCTTTTCTTGATGCATTACTCATCCGCCTTTCAGATGGATTTTTTCCCTTTACAGAAAGCCAATACATACAGGAAAATAGCTAAATAAACAATCACATCATCATCATCCAACCCAGAAGTATGGTATTCTAAAAACACTTACCAAAGAGACAGAGCAATCTGTTTTAATGATACAGATCTTTCCACGATAAAAGGACCTACCAGATGAGTCTTTGACTCCATGGGATCTTGGGTAATAATAATAATAATAATAATCTGTATACAGTAGTTTCTGCATATAGATGAATGTTCAGAGTGTTCTGCTCTGGATGCTATACTTTCTTGGCCAATGGCTACAATTCCTACAAAATACACTGGTATCCAAAACCTAAGGATGAACACTATTTCTAAAGATTATAATCGCAAATTCAGACGAATCAGCTTGTGGCAATTTGTATAACTGACGATTCTGAGTAGAAAGCATATACACATTCAAATTTTCGAATTGCCTGCAAAGGGATCATGATAGCACTCAACAGGATAAAAGCAACAGCTGTGCTAAGTAAATTGTGTTTAAAGGAAGCTCTTTTCATGAAGGAATAAAGTTGCAAACTTAGATGGCTTGTAATGTCTCAACGGCATCATCTTGATCATTTCATGCAGGGGAAGAATTATTGGCAAGACTGAAGAAGGCTGCAGAATTCTTGATATTCCCAGAAAGTTTGGAATCTCACATAGCATTGTTTCGGTTTTGGGCACTATTTAAAACCAATGGAATGTGTTCCAGACATTTGCTAAGAGGTCGCACTCACTGTACCACAGAGCATGAAGACAGATTTTGGGTTATAACAGCAAAATGCAATCGATGCACCATGGCAGGTTGGCTTGCAAGTTGGCTCCATTCAAGCACAGATAAGTGGATATCTTCACAAACTGTGGCAAGACTTCTGCGACAAGCAGGCCTATATGCCCGAAGGCCTGTAGTCTGTATCCCTTTATCCACAACTCATTGCGGAGCACATTTTCAGTGGTATTTTATACATAAAAAATTGGACAAGACACCAATGGGCTAATGATTTCTTTACAGATGAGAGTCGTTTCAGTCTTTCCTCCAATTCTAGACAATACTTGATCTGGCATGAAATTTTTGAGCATTTTCTTGAAAATGTTCTTGAAAGGGATAGATACTATGGTGCTAGGGTCATGGTGTGGGGAAGAATTATGCTTAATGGATGCACCAAGCTACAAGTTCTGGAAAAGGGACTATGTTCAACATCATGTTCACTTGTTTCCTAATAATGTAGGCAAAAAATTCATTTTTATGGATGATAATGCCACACCACATCATACACAAGCAGTGGAGATACTTTTGGAGACTGAGAATATTAATCGAATTGAGTGGCCAGGATGCTCCCCAGATCTCAACACCAGAGAACATGTTTGGGATGCAAAAGGGAGATGTATTGCTGCTTGGAAAAATCCCCTCCAGAAAACAAACAAAGCTTTATCCTTGCTCTGAAGGAGGAGTGGTCCATTTTGCCTCAAGAACTTCTGAATCACTTGGTGCTAAACACGGTTTGATTGTTGTGAGAGCTGCATCGCAGTTCAGGGCGGGCAACATATTCCATACTAAAATGCCTCTCCTCATAGTTTTCTGCAAGTACTGTACATTAATTCCATAATTACATCCTTAGAAAATTTGTAACTTCTGCCAAAAATGTATTGCAATTTAATTTGTGCATAATAACACATTTTTGATGAAATATAATTTATTAGTATGCTGGCAATAAATTTATGTCCACATTGGGCTGTAGTCAAGAAACCTTTTTCATATACAGGTAAAAATATAGTTTGTCCTTAGCTTTTGGACAGTAGTGTAGATAAAAATACTATTACTACATAGCCCCACTAGCCTCCTGTAACACACAAGACAAAATGTCACTATTTCTATTCCCTATGTCAAAGGTACATCAGAAGAAAAGCCAAAGTACTAATAAAACATGGCACGACACTCACCAACATATTAAATTAGCAACGCTGATCCACTCTCCTAAGGATAAACTCCATCCTCTAGTATATCATTGAGTGTATGAAGTTCTCTGTAACTGTAACATGGCCTACTATGGGCAGACATGAAGATCTGTTGATATCCACCTTGGAGAACATAAAAAATATATTCGCTACAATTATCATGACAAGACAGGAAATGATATGACTTGTCTTGCCAGAGATGTCCAAAGTGTGGCAGACCACACTTTAATTAAATTAATTAAATACCAAATATTTTAATTAAATACCTCAAACACTGTCTGGCCTCTGATCCTTGGGTGCCGGCTAGTCAATCTCTGATATAAGAAACGCACAGCTTTTGATGCTTTATGACGATATGCTCCATCTCCTGACAGCTGAAAAATAAGATTTTTTTTCTCCCATTAGCAGAAATTTCTGAAAAATCTTTACTTTAAGCTTTTTCTCTTTGTATGTTTTCTTTTCAATATGAAATTTAATAATAGTTAATAAGTTCAATCCTTCAGTGTTATTTTATCTATTAGAAACTTTTGCAATTACTCAAGTTAATCTAAAAATAGTTGTAACTAATTTCCCATTCATCATCACCATTTATTATACCCAAAAAAAATTATATTTGTCTCTTCAACCATATATTACTATAGCATAATGTTTCCCCATCTTTACCTAAGATGGGGAAACATTATGTTATTTTTCAACATAAAAAAACTAACTAGCTCAGTGTTAATTATTTTTAGCAAAGAGTGTGTATGTGTGCACGCACACGCGTGAGATTTAATCATTTACAGCTTAATTTTCACATTTCTTTCTTACTTTTTTAGTTATCCTTTCATATCCTTTCTTATACTCATTTGTTCCTATGCACATGAGCACTACCATCTCTTTTACTTTTCTATTTCTTGATTGCATTTGTCACATCCTTAATTTTCACTCCCAGGAATCCTTCATTTCAGAAAAATTATGGAGACTACAACTGTGTTAGAAATAATTACTTTAGCATGATTGTAATCTCTATAATTTGGCTAAAATGAATGCTGATCACAGTGTAACACTAACGGAAAGTATTCACTCCCAGTAAGATTTTGAGAACAGTTTGAAGTTTGGGCCTGTTACTTGAAAAAAAGGATATGTTTTCGCTCTGATAAATCTTAATCACAGAAATTGCTTTTGTCAAATTTATTGTACATTTCTATGAACGCTGGGAAAGAGTGAGAGAATACCAAGTTCAAAATATAAGTACATAGCATATATTATTATTACACTCTCAATGGAGTCGGCAGACTCATCACAGGAGTTATTTTTCACGGTATTAACAACACCACAAACACTTTTATCAACAAAGATGTTTAATTAACGCTTATATTTCGCTGATTTTCAACTCAGCATCATCAGAGCACAACACACGTGAAAACGCAACAGTGAGTGAGTAAAACAATATAATTGCAAAAGACAAAAGATCTAAAGTCCTATTTTTTGGCGCCCTCTAACGAGGAAAAAAAAAAAAAAAAAAAAAAGCAGTTATCCAGGAGTTTTTCTTAGGATAACCGTCTCCCAAATTTTTGGCAAATTAATGCAACCATATTTGTTAAGGTTGGGAGAATTCTTCAAAGCCATTGCTGACTCAAAAAATAATCTTTCAGATCTACGACTCCTAAATAGCACATTCGTTTTCCTCCATCTAATCCTGTATGAAGGAGTGTCCAAAGCGTGGTCTGCCAGTCCCGACTTGCCATAGTAATAGTAGCGAATGTATCTCATGTTCACTGATCTTCCTGTTTGCCCATAATAGGCCAAGTCACAGTCACATGGAACTTCATACACTCCTGGGTGTGCTAAAGGGTGAAGTTTATCCTTAGATGAGCGGATCAGAGTTGCCAACTTGACATGAGGTTTGAAAGTGGTGCGAAGGCCACGTTTCAACAATACTTTGGCTATCTTTTCCGATGTACCTCTGATATAGGGAATAGAAATGGTCATGTTGTATTCTTGTGTATTACGGGAGGGCTGAGTAATGGGCTTATGTAGTATTTTACTCTGCCCTCCCCTAATACACAAGAATACAATATGACCATTTCTATTCCCTATATCAGGGGTACATCGGAAAAGATAGCCAAAGTATTGTTGAAACGTGGCCTTCGCACCACTTTCAAACCTCATGTCAAGCTGGCAACTCTGATCCGCTTGCCTAAGGATAAACGTCACCCTTTAGCACACCCAGGAGTGTATGAAGTTCCGTGTGACTGTGACTTGGCCTATTATGGGCAAACAGGAAGATCAGTGAACATCCGCCTTGAAGAATATGAAAGATACATTCGCTACCATTACTATGGCAAGTCGGGACTGGCAGATCACACTTTGGACACTCCTTCACACAGGATTAGATGGAGGAAAACGAATGTACTATTTAGGAGTCGTTATAGATCTGAAAGATTATTTTCTGAGTCAGCAATGACTTTGAAGAATTCTCTCAACCTTAACAAATATGGTTGCATTAATTTGCCAAAAATTTGGGAGACAGTTATCCTAAGAAAAACTCCTGGATAACTGCTGTTTTTTTTTTTTTTTTTTTTTTTCCCCGTTAGAGGGCACCAAAAAATAGGACTTTAGATCTTTTGTCTTTTGCAATTATATTGTTTCACTCACTCACTCACTGTTGCGTTTACAAGTGTGTTGTGCTCTGATGATGCCGAGTTGAAAATCTGCGAAATATAAGCGTTAATAAAACATCTTTTTGATAAAAGTGTTTGTGATGTTGTTAATACCGTGAAAAATAAGTCATGAATAACCATCAACACCTAAGCTTATCTGTTAGATTCATCACAGGAGGTTCATTCAACTAAAAACTAAATCCATATTGCTTTCATAGCCCTCCTCCTTAACTGAGTAGAGTCATATCTCGGTAATAAAGTAATAATTGCCATTCTGATTATACAGAATCTTAAAATCCTTAACTTTCTGATTTAACAACATATTCCCATAATGTTCCATTCCATATTCCATTGATCCACAATTCACCATGTAAAGAATCCATTCCTAACATGCCTCTTCACCACTCTCTTACATAATTCCAGGGATGGCCTCTGGTTCTTTCCCTCTCGGCTTCTACTCTTTTTATAATTCCCTCTGGATTAATCTGATAAAATTCTCAGCAAGGTGTGCAGAATTTCTGAATCATATTGAAAATGGAGGTTTATTGGATAACATCTTAATTCAGTGATGAGGCAACTTTCCAAACATGTGGTAAAGTCAATTGAACAATTGTCGTATCTAGTCCAATAAAAAACCATCTGAAGTCATAGAATGGCAAAAAAACTCTCCAAAAATTAACGTGTGGCTTGGAATGACTAAATCCAAAATTTATGGCCCATTCTTCTTTCAGGAAGCATCTGTAACAGGTATATCTACCTTGATATGCTTCAGCAGTTTCTCAAACCACAGCTTCTTGATGATGGCATTCTTGATAATGTTGTGTTTCAACATGATGGAGCACTATGTCATTATGCACTAATTGTCTCAGAATACCTCAACAGATGCTTTCTGAATCGGTGGATTGCATATAGAAGACCTTGGCCTCTGCATTCTCTGGATTTGACACCTCTGATTTCTTTGCATGAGGTTTCATAAAACCAAAGGTTTATTGCCAAAAGATAGTTTAGCTGAACTTAAAGAATGCAAAGAAATCAGGGGTGTCAAATCCGGAGTTGGCAGTGCAGGACATAACTCCTGAAATGCTTCAAAATGTGTTTCGCAATGCTAAAGATAGATTTGAAATTCGCAGGGATACAAACAGAGCACATGCTGAAAGTTTTCAATAAAGATTTGACTCCTGAAATGCTTCAAAATGTGTTTCACAACACTAAGGATAGATAAATTTGAAATTTGCAGGGATACAGATGGAGCATATATTGAAAGTTCTCAATAAAAATTTGACTTATGATTTATAAATTTATGTGTTTTTGTATCATAATTAGGTAATAAACATGAAATTATGTCAGTTTTTAATAGATTTGTCCGATTTCATGGAAACAAATGTGTTAATTTTACCCACGGTACCGGCCAAGAAGTCTATAGACGTCAAATTTATCATGGATGTGAAGTGCATATTAAAATTTTAATACCATTGATATTACATTGAAATATATGATGGATACGAAGCATATGAGGATTCATATATGATCCATAATGACCGGTAAGGTGGTTAATCATGATATTCAGTCTTTCAATGAAAGACATTAATATGTCAATGCATTTTTCAAAAATGCAGAATTGCATATTTATTTTAATATTACAGGAAATTTCTATACCTGGGTTATTTAAAGTGCGTCACTGTATTAGTATTTCATTAATATAAATATTATAAAGTGTTGGAGACAAAAGACATCCCTGTCTTACACTCTGGTTTATAGATTGATTTATAGATTTTTTTTCCATTTAATTTTATTTCATTACCTTTGTATTTATTCAATTTTTCTGTAATAAAATATTACATATATTTATTCTTTATATACATCAAACATGTATGTCTTTTTACTTGATCAAATGATTTTTCATAATCTATAAACAAAACATGAGTTTCTATATTAAATTCTCTTTTCTCTAGAAGTGGTTTTAAACAAAATGCTGAATCCATCACAGAGCATCCTTTTCTAAATCCATTCTGATATTCTAATAATATTTTTTCACTACATATTTTAATTTTTCATTAATAATTCTCCTATACATTTTGTAGCATGTAATCAGCAAACTAATTCCTCTCTAATTAACAAGTTTTCTTTTATTGCTTTTTTTAAATATGGTATTACTAAACGGGTATTTATTCTATTAGTATTTTTCCACTAATATATATATATATATATATATATATGGCTTATTTTAAAATTTTAATAATCTCTGATGAAATTTTTTTTCCAGCAAATTTATAGTTTGGAGTTCATCCCCTTCTCCTGCTGATTTTTCACTTAAGTTGTCCCTTAATTCTTTCATTGTTATTATATCATCTAAATCATTTTGTAGTTTTTTTTTTAATGTTAGCATTATCTGTCCAAAGATCTGTAAAGTAATCTAAGAAGTATTTTAAATCTACTTCAAAATTTATATTTGTGGTTCCTTTTATATCTGCATTTGTAGACTCTTTTGATAAAGGTAGCAAAAGTGCAGCATGAGCAGCAGTTAGTTAATAAGGCTAATAAAATTCCTAGGGAGATTTTTCAATATCTGGCCAGTAAAAGAAAGAACGATTATGGAATGAAAACACTGATTAGTGAAAATGGTGGAATGATAGCCACTGCAGAAGATATAGTTAAGGTATTTAATCAGCAATTCATAAAGGTATTTCATTTTTGTGAATGTGACATCATGCAGAATTTGAATACAGTAAGTGAGCAGGAGATATATGTGAAATTGAATAAACTTGATTTTAATAAGGCAGTAGAACTTGATATTTCACCATGTTTTTTGATGGAATCTTCCTGAAAGTTAACAACAGTTACTGAGATAAAGAGCCAATAGGCTTCACTTCAGTGAAGTAATTTTATTCATATTAAGTGGATATTGAATCCACCATTATTTCTTAGCCGAAGTGAGTTTATTAAGTTTCTTATTTGCCTAAGAAATAATGGTGGATTAAATATCCACTTAATTTGAATAAGTTAACAACAGTTTTTGCATATCTTTTTAACATGAATCTTGCACTGGGCTAAGTTCCAAAGGAGTTGAAAGAGGGCAAAAATTGTTCTGATTCATAAGGGAAGTAATATGACTAAGGTTTTGAATTATAGCTCTTTAATCACAACTCTACATCTGGAGTTGTGATTAAAGAGCTAGAGAGGTCAGTAATAACCAACATGAGGTCATCCCAAGATTCAGAACTGGGTTGACAACCGAAAAATACTCTTTGATGGTCAGCATGAGTTTGTTAGAGGAAGTCCATGTTTTAGCAATCTGCTTATTTATTATAACAAGGTAACAAATGCATTGGATAAAGGATGATGCATACACAGTGGTATATTAAGATTTTGCAAAATGCCTTTGATAAATTTCCACATGACAAGCTAGTAATTAAACTAGAATGGATGGGGTTAGAGTAGATTAGTATACTGGATTGGAGACTGGCTGTTTGACAGGTATCAGTGATGTTGAAAGTTTATTTTTCGCTTGGTTAGACTATAATAAATTTAGTTTAATCCTTTATCCAAGTGTGAGCAAACAAAGTTTGCGCCTGAAAGTATCTTCGGGACTGGGGTAAGGTGGTACAACACTGGGCGAGTCGTTGCAAAGGTGGAGAAAGCTAACATCACTCCTATCTCAGTATCTCCCATAATGCAAAACACATCTCCTTGCGGATATGTCTAATGTTAAGCATTAAGGGAAGGGCCACTACCCAGACTAATTTCGACCTTTATTGAGGTCTTTTCAGTGGGAGCCAGGCCCAAGTGGAGATACCAGGCAGAAGCATTAGCAAGGTCATCTCTACCTACAGGAGTTGCCAAACTGTATGCCACCTTTTTAATAAATTACTCTGGATTTAGAGAAAGATGTTGAAAGTTTATTTTTCACTTGGTTAGACTATAATAAATTTAGTTACAAAATTAAAATAGGCTCAATGTTACAAAGCATAAGGTTTTTGAAATTTGAGAAGCAAAGATGGAATGTAGAGTGCACAATTGTTGGAAATATCTTGGGAAGTATAGGAGATGAAAGGGAGTGATTGTGGACAAGGACCTAAAATTTCAAGGGCATATTGCTAAAATTGTGAGGACAGCACGGTGGATAATGAGAAAGATGCATATGGATTACTATTCACAGATTTGGTCACCTGGTTTCAAAAACAATGCAGATGTATTGGGAAAGTGTCAAGATATGATTGATTAAGGCAGTTTCTGGTCTCTGGAATGTTAGGTATGAAGAAAGATTGAGAAAACGAAATTTGCAGAAACTGATGGATAGAAGGTGGAAGGGGGATATGACTGAGACATGTAAGTTGTTAAGAGGTTATTACTGTTAAATCTTGAATGAAAGGTTTAGACTGTCATAAAACATTTCACTCGGGATTTAACTAGGATACAATTAAATTTTCCTAAAGAAGTACTTGTATATAGGTATAAATGAAATTGCAAATAACGTATTAGTCCTTTGTTTTGTAAATTCCTCTGTTTTGCTATATTGTTAACTGTCCTACTGTATAACCGAAAGGAATCGGATTTTTGTGAGAATTATATTAGAACAGGAAAGGTTAGATCAAAGTTCACATTGAAGTAATTGGCTTAAAGACATAACCCGAGGCAGTTGTGAGGTCCGAGGTGCACGCGAGACATCTACGTGGAGACGATAGTACCGAGTGCAAGGGACATAGTGCCGAGCGGAATCAGTGACGTAGGAGGAGAGCAGAAACATGGAGGTATAAGAAGCATAGTGGCGTGGACTTGAGGCTTTTTTTCTCTCTCTGTCTCCCTTTGGCTTTCAGGTACCGGAAGAAGTGGGATGAGTGGTCGGGAAGGACGATGGTCAGTGGTAGCTAAGCGACCAGGCGACAGTCCAGTCCAGGCATATCTACAGTACAGCTAGACAGTCAGCGAGAACTGAAGCTTTATGCCGAATCGCGAGGACCTGTCCAGGCAGAGAAGTCTCGCCCACATTGGCAAGAGGGTGATTCGTGAACGTAGTCACTAGAAGGTCATATCCAAAGACAACAGATCGTAGAATGAAGTAACAAGTCACGTGCTCACAAAGGACTGATCGGGAGAAGATACCAGTATGAACCAGATGGTCGGTAATGTAAATTCTTTCTAGTTCCATTGAATTCTGAGCTAAGCTGAAGTGCAGAAAAGTGCTGGTATATTATGTGATAGGACTTGATAATTAGTAACAGGACTCCAGTACTTAACCTGTCGATAAATTACTGCAACTCTTAAAGTGTATAGTAGTAGAGTTTAACATTGAATTGTTGAGGTATGCCTCAACTGTCAGTTAGCCTTAGATGAATGAGATAATCGCTAGCTTAATTGTGTTACATGAGTAGAAGCAGGACAACTTAAACTTGTTATTGTCTCATAATGTGATGTATTGATTGTAGTTCTATTTTGTCTAGTTCATCATCATCATCATTAAATTCCTGCCATGTACCCTCAAGGGGTGTACAGGATATGACAGTACTACATGAAAAAATTACATCATTACTAACTTCCTATCTACAATTTTTTTCCAAATCAGTCTGTTACTTGTCAAGACTCCAACATTATCAGATCTTATATTTCTATCGTCTAAGGCACTTTGTACCGTATCAATCCACCTATATCTTGGTCTTCCTCTGGGTCGTTTTCCTGCCAACCTGGCAGAGAACACTTGTTTTGCTAATCTTTCCTCTCCCATTCTATTTAAGTGACCATACCACCTGAGATTAGCTCTACTAACGCATTCTTGGATGCTGATAATGTCAAGTTCTTTCCTAATATCCTCATTTTTAATATGATATTGCCATTGATGTCATCTGTTCACGCCTCTAATCTTTCTCAGGACTCTCATATCTGCGGTCTCTAGTCTTTGGTCAAGTGTTTTACTTCTAACCCAGCTCTCAGATTCATAACTTAAAACTGGTTTGAACACTGTCTTGTATACACCTAATTTAGTGTTCCGACTAATTTCTCTCTTATTCCATATGAATTTATTCAATTGACTTCCCACCATACCAGCTTTGCTGATTCTGTTGTCTATTTCTATATTTAATTTACCATCTTCAGTAAAAATCGTGCCTAAATAGCTGAAATGTTTTACTTATTCCACAGATTCTCCATTCACAACACAGTTGACATTTTCAATGATTCTGCCTATTTTCATTGTCTTTGTCTTTTTATTGCTGACCTTCATACCATATCTATTACAACAGCTATTCAATTTAGTCAGAGAATCTTGCAGACTTGTAGAGGATTTAATTAGAAGTATAACATCGTCCGCATAAAGCAAAGAGCTGACATTAACATCTCCAATTTTGATATCAGGTTTAATACCAATTTCCTTCATAATGTGATCCATATAGATAATGAATAACAGAGAGGATAATGTACATCCTTGTCTCACACCAGATTTACCATTAAACCATCTTCCTGTACTTCCTTCAATTCCATCTGCTGACTTACAACTCAAATAAAGACGAAGTATTGCTTGATATAATACCCCATTGACACCATATAACTGCAGCATATTGAATAGCTTCTCTCTTGGCACCTTGTCATATGCCTTTTCCACATCGACAAAACTTAAATACAGATCTTTGTTATATTCCCATGCTTTCTCGACTATTTGTCGTAAAGTGAAGATCTGATCCTGACAGCCTCTATTTGGCCTGAATCCAGCTTGTTCTTCACCAAGCTTTTCTTCCACAATTCTTCTCAACCGTTTCTCAAGTATACTTGCACAGATCTTGCCAGGAACACTCAGTAGGGAAATACCTCTGTAATTCTCACATGCAGTTTTATTTCCCTTTTTATATATGGGTACTATGAGAGCTCTACTCCAATCATCAGGAATTCGTCCATCTGTCCAGGCTTTCTGAACTATGCAGTGCAGCCACTGTAAGACTTTTATACCACCATATTTCAGCATTTCTGGTCGAATATCATCTACTCCTGCTGCCTTTCCACATTTTGAGCCTTTGATGGCTTTTTCTACTTCAACTATGGATATGTATTCCTGACTGCAGGCCTGGTCAGTGTTTTTTTATCACTGTGCTATCATCACTGCTTGTTTCATTTAGCAGTTTTTCAAAGTAATTACTCCATACTTCAAGGATATCTCTTTCTCCTGTTTTCATGTCACCTTTATCATCTCTAACTCCTTTTACAGCACTCTTTCCTCCATTCCTAAGCTTCTTCAACAACCTCCAGAATATTTTGCCACCTTCTTGATATTTATTTTCTATATTCTTGCCAAAGTCCTCCCATGACTTTTGTTTAGCTAGTTTTACACACTGTTTAGCTTTCTTACATTTGTCTCTGTATTCTGTAAGAGTAAAAGCTGACTTATTTGCCAGGAACTTTTGATATGCTTTTTTCTTTTCCTTCACTGCCTCTTTAACTTCCTGTGTCCACCAGGGAGTTCTGATTTTTTTATCCTTGCACACAACCTGACCACATGCCTCTCTGGCAGAATCAATCAATGTTTTCTTCAGAGTTTGCCACTGAATCTCCAAGGTTTGATTCCTGTTCTCAAACTCTTTCATTT
This sequence comes from Typopeltis vanoorti, assembly GCF_054136105.1. Taxonomy (NCBI): domain Eukaryota; kingdom Metazoa; phylum Arthropoda; class Arachnida; order Uropygi; family Thelyphonidae; genus Typopeltis; species Typopeltis vanoorti. The sequence goes on along the minus strand of NC_143556.1, from coordinate 44,467,396 downwards.
TCTTTTCAATAATCTTTCTGTATTTGAGTCTGCAGTTCACATCTGAGAGATGCTCAACTTTTATTCGCTTTAAAACTTACATGTCATTCTTTTCAATATGAAATTCAATTTTATCCTGCTCAAGACTAAATAGTGATTGCTTCCAATTTCAGATCCTCTGTACACTGTGTCCTCCACCAGGGAGAAAACATCACTATCAACAATAACATAGTCAATGAGACTTTTCTTATTCCTAGCCTCTTCTCTCCATGTGAATTTGTGCACATTTCTATGTTGGAACATGGTGTTAGTAATAACCAGTCCATGTCCTGAGCTTTTGTCTAGTTTTGTCTATTTTGTCTAGTTAATAATTCTTACGTGCAAGTGCAATTCAGTTTAGTTAAGTGAACCTCTGATAAATGTACATCAAGCTAAAGAATGAATAAATATTCATGTTTTCTTTACCTTATAAGGTTGCCTGATATCTAAAATCAATGCACCACTCACTAAAATCAGAACCTGTACGTATTCAAATGCGGGGGATTGGCTACAACTGCATGTAGAATAAGTTTGTTAAGGATTTGTAATTGGGATTGCTGTTTGCTAGATTCTAGAATCATAAAATAGTCCATGTATTAACTCCATGATAAGGAGATTTCTCTTGTATAGGAAATAAGATGGTGCAGCGTTATCAAACAAATTTTTCTTAATTCTGAAAAGGAGTTCATACCAGATTTTGCATTCAAAGAGACTTGAATCTAGCCCGAGATAGGCTCCCTACAGCCTCTAGGGATAGGATTTAGCCAAGGCAGATTACAGTAGCAGAGGGGTCAAGGATACATAAATTACTGTGTTTGTAGGTACTTTTAACTATTCTCAAACAGAGTTGAGTAAGGATAAGGGAGAGGATTTCTAGCATACCATGAAACACAAAAAGGTAAGGAAACAAACAAAAATAGCCACAAAACTAACATTACCAAATTAATGTGGAGGAGATTTTGCATAGAATGGTTGAAGACAGGGAGAGAACAAGAGGTCATCCCTAGAGGCTGTATAAGGCGAGTGTGAGCAAAGGGGTGAGGAGCAGTTTTTTTCATGGAGAGTGGTTAGTGACTGGGATGCATCGCCTGAGAGTATAGTTAAAGCATGCTATGATAAATTATGTGTGTTACAGTGGGACCTCCTACGATAGGGACCTCCAAGAAATTTTTCCCAGCTTTCTATGTGTCCCTTTCTGGTTTCTCTTTTGGCTATTGTTCATTTTTTTTTTTATCTAGTTTTTTTTTTTTTTTTAATCATCTTTTAACTACCTTACCAGCCATTATGGATCAAATACGCATCCTCATATGCTTCATATCCATCATATATTTCAATGTAATATCAGTGGTATTATAATTTTAATATGCACTTCGCATCCATGATAACCTTGACGTCTATAGACGTCTTGGCCGGTAGCAAGGTAAAAGGCTAGTTTTTTTATTTTCAATTAGTGTTTTTATTTCATTGTTCCACATGCATTTTGTTTTTAATTTTTATGGTGTTTTTAGTGTGTCCAGACTTTCATATCTGCTGATATAATAATTACTTTCATATTATTCCACTGTTTATCTCTTCATTTTCTTATAATTTTTCTGAATGGTTATTAATCCTCTGTTGGCATAAATTTCTTATACTTAGATCATTCAGTAGTCATCATCATCAAATTCCTGATATGTATCCTCAGGGGATGCACAGGATATTATGATACATAATATCCTGTGCATCCCATCTGATCAACAATTTTCCTCCAAATTAATCTATCTGTCAAGACTCCAACATTATCAGATCTCATACTTCTGTCTTCTAAGGCACTTTTTACTGTATCAATCTATTTACATCTTGATCTTCCTCTAGGTCTTTTTCCCTGCTGGCAACACTTGTTTTGGTAATCTTTCCTCTCCAGTTCTATTTAAGTGACCATACTACCTGAGATTTAGCTCTCTATTAACACATTCTTCAATGCTAACAATGGCAGTTTTTTCCTGATATTCTCATTTTTAATGTGCCATCGATGACATCTGTTCACTCCACTAATCTTTCTCAGAACACTTGTATTACAGGTCTCGAGTCTTTGATCAAGCGTTTCATTTCTAACCCAGCTCTCAGATCCATAAATTAAAACTGGTTCAGTAGTCTTACTTTGTAATTAGATTTTGTTTCTCTGGTTTATTTATTTATTTTTCTGCATTTTGTAATGCAATATTGTGGAAACTTCAATTCTGCCTGAACTAAATGATAATTTAGCAACTTGCTCACATTCTATAACAATGTTACCATTGAACTAGACAAGAGGAATGGATACACCATGATACTTTTGGATTTTGCTAAGGCTTTTGACAGAATACAGCATGGCAGACTGCTGCATAAATTGGAGAAAATGGGCTTGGGTTATACAATATTAGCATGGATAAGAGGATGGCTGACTGACAGATATCAAAAAGTGGTATATGGGGAGATCTGAGTTTGCAAGGTTTAACAAGTGGTGTACCACAAGGATCAGTGCTTGGTCCATTGTTATTCAATTACTACATTAATGATATTGGGAAGGATTTGACAAGTTGAGCGAGGCCTGATTTTTGTGGTTCGATGAGGCAGATATGGTCTTGATGTTCCGAAATGCGTTTAAAAAACTGATCTGCCTGTCTGTCCATAATAAGAGAGTTTACAGGAGCATGGAACCTCGTATACACCAGGTAGTAGCATAGGTGAAAGTTTGTCTTTAGGCGAAGGTAAGAAGTTGTGGATCTGGTTGATGGGTTTGTAGGCGGCAGCAAGATTGCATTTCTTCATAATTTTCGAGAGCCGTTCAGAGATGCCTTTGATATAAGGTATGGGAATCCTATGGGCTTGTTCTTGTCTAGGTTGATGTGTGGAGAAGTTGCTGATGATTTTTTTTTTATTTCATCAGCAAATCTGATGAAAGGCAACGCCTTGGCATTGGAGTTGCCTTAGTTTGCACTACTTAAAAGACATGAGCACTGCCCAAGCATCCATGTTCACCTTTTATTAGTACATTTTTTTTTAAGGCTTTCACTGGCCTGACAGTTGTTTTAAATTTGTTTGTTCTCTTCAGAGACCAGACAGAAACCCCTTAAAAGAGCAAAATCTCTCATTCAGTAGTAAGGAAATCAAATATCAGAGAAATGTATTTTTCGTAAGTGAACTCACGGTTGGTGCGTAAAAGTAATTACTAAAAAAGTCATATGGCTTCATTTCAGCGATGTAAAATTACATAGGCAAAGTGGATATTAGATCCAACATCATTTCAAAGTTGAATGTTTACAGAAATTATATATATTATATATTATCAGCTACTAAGGCAACACCGAACCTCGGCATCGGTGTTGCCTCAGTAGCCGAGAGTTCACTTATGAAAAATACATCTCTGACATTTGATTTCCATAGCACTAAATGAGAGTTTTTGTTCTCTTAAGGGATTTTTGCCTGATCTCTGAAGAGAACCAACCATTTCAAAATAGCAGTCAAGCCAGTGAAACTTAAAAAGCACTAATAAAATGCAAATATATGGATGCTTGGGCAGCACTCATCTCTTTAAAGTAGTGCAAACTAAACCAACTCCAATGCTGAGGATTGTATTCTCATCAGCTCTCTGATCATTTTTATGCAACTTTCATAGTTTCTAGAAACATTTCATTTGAAATAATGCTGGATCTAATATCCACTTTGCCTATAACATTTTACATCACCAAAATGAAACCATATGGCTCTTCTTTTAATAACTATTTCAGGACTTCAAGCATAACATGGGCACCTCAGTGTAACAGCAAAAAAAATTGTCATGAAAACCATCGAACAGTGAAATCTAAATTATCTACATGAAATTCACAATGCAGTTACATTCCTAAGAAACAAGCCAAATAACAGATAATAAATAATAAAGCTCACTCTCTTTAGCGAATTCAGATTTAAAAAAAAAAAAAAAAAAGTCTACATATGAATAATTATACTTTTGTTTTGAAAGTGAGTAAAAAAGCTAGTACTTACAAAGTGCTTATCAGACTTTAATCCATCCAATTCTTGAATAACAACCCATGGAATAAAAATATTTGGTTGTCCACAATCTATATATGAAATATGAGTATATTTTAAGCTAATCCATACAACTATGATGATAAAGAGTAAAATTTGCAAAAACAGAAACCATTTTACTTCTTTGTTAAAAAAGTAAAATTCTTTTCAGCAAAATTATGGAGACTGCAACTGTGTTAGGAATAATTACTTTAATTTCCCAAAGTTTCAGCCTTCATATTAAGGACATCATCTGGAGTATACACATATATATAAAAAGACAAGCTATATTACATTTCAAACAGTATGTCAAAGTGACAATGATTTGATCATCATTATTCTACTGGCCTGACCTCACTTTGGCATACTGTTTGAAATGTAATATAGCTTGTCTTTGTGTGTGTGTGTGTGTGTGTGTGTGTGTGTGTGTGTGTGTGTGTGTGTGTGTGTGTGTGTGTGTGTGTGTGTGTGTATCTATATATATATCTATATCTATGTATGTGTGTGTGTGTGTACTCCAGATGATGACCTTAATATGAAGGTTGAAATGTCGAGAAATTGAAGTAATTATTTTTATGGAAGTTTTTTCACTTGGCTATGCTATTAATTATATATTGGGTTTTATCCTTTATCCAAGTATAAGCAAACAAAGTTTGCAACTGAAGTACTTTTTTGTTTGCACCTTTTAAGTTTGCACCAGAATCTCCTGAAAGTACTTCAGGTGTAAACTTTGTTTGCTTATACTTGGATAAAGGATAAAACCCAATATATAAAGTAATTATTCCTAACACGGTTGCAGTCTCCATAATTTTACTAAAATGAATGCTGATCACCAAGCAACACTAAAGGAAAGAATAAAAAAGTAGAATGGTTTCTAACAAGGAACAAATAATCTATGATATGTGAAGAAATTTATTTGTGCTGGTAGAATAGAACAGTGTTAGATCAAATATTTTTGGAATAAAACAGCATGAGTACAGAATTTATTGATGATACCTCATTAATCATAATTGGCATTATTAAGTATACTTTCCAAAGTAAGAATACTATTTGCATAATGAATATTTACTAAATGGATAAAATTTAAAATACTAAAATTTTTACTTTTTAACACTTTTTTTTTTATTTGTGGCAAATTAGCCTAATGTTAATGCCATCATCTTCTGTGTAAATGATAAGTTAATTAGTCTAATGAAGCATTTCCCAACCATACATAACTGGAACTTTCTTTCTCTTTTTCAGTAAAACCTTTTGTGGTCAATCATATATATATACATCCATTTATATAAAACTGATGCATAGCAGTTTTTTTTTTTTTTTTGTAATTTCTGATATTAGTAATGCAAATGTGTTATTGTGCATATTAGTAATGTTGGTTTGAGAGTGGCTGTATAAACCAACACTTTGGCTACGCTATATTGATGATATGCTTGCTATTTGGCCACATGGCCCTGAGACATTGAAAACATTCTTAGCACATTTAAATAGCCAACATCCAAAAATCCACTTTACTATGGAACTGGAAGCCAACAACTGTCTGCCCTTCCTGGATACACTCATCACACGTCTCCCAGATGGTTCCTTATCATTTTCAGTTTTCAGAAAACCCACACATACAGGCAGATACTTACACAAACAATCACACCATCATCCTTCTCAACAATATGGCATATTAAAAACGCTAACCCATAGAGCGAGAGCAATCTGTTCAAATGACAAGGCTCTTACTGCTGAACTGACTCACTTACGCCACACCTTCTTGGCCAACGGCTACAATCCACAAAAAATAAATAAAATACTAAACACTCCTAAGAAACCCCTCCCACCATCCACCACAGAGAACTACAACAAAACAGTCACCATCCCTTACATTAAAGGCACATCCGAAAAGATCTCAAGAATTCTCAATAAACATAAACTACGCACTACATTCAGACCATGTAGCAAATTAGCCACCCTCATCCGCTCTCCCAAGGACAGCATTCCTCCTTTATCACATCCAGGAGTCTACCAAGTACCCTGCTCATGCAATCTAGCCTACTACAGTCAAACAGGAAGAACTGTGAATATCCGTATCAGCGAACATAAACGATACGTCCGGAAATATCATTATGGGAAGTCGGGCCTAGCAGACCATGCTCTGGATACCCCTGCACACAGGATCAACTGGAAAAACACAAAAGTACTACACAGAAACCCATATAAATCAGAGAGATTGTTCTTAGAGGCGACAGAAGCCCTAAAACACACTCCAAATCTCAACAAATATGGTTGTATTAACTTGCCGAAGATCTGGGAGACAGTCATATTAAGAAAAAACTAGCACTTTTCTAGGACTCTAGTAATATATGATAGCGTTTTTTTTTTTTTTTTTTTTTTTTTCAGATAGAGGGTGCCAAAATCAGGACTCTAGTCTTTGTGTTGCTGCTACAATTTTGTTTAAGTACACCATGTTGTTTTAGTCTCGCGTATTGTGACAAACAGTGTTTTTGTGCTCTGAAGATGCTGGTTATAATACCAGCGAAATATCAGCATCAAGTTAATAAATTAATTATTTACTTAGTTTCTGTGTTCTATTATACCGTTAAAATAATAAACAACATGTTCGACGAACACATAAGTCTGTCCACACATATAGCTCAATTTTGCATTATGTAAGCCAGAGCAAATGGGGATGGACATGAAGCTAGTGACACCGATAAGAAGAGAATAGTCAATAAAATGGCATCTGTGAGTACTTCAATGAAGTTGCCAGCCTAGTCGCTCATGTAATTAGCATATCCACTCCCTGACCAACAGGCTGCTGTTTCAAATCCTGCTTTGGACATGGATGTTCGTGATTGTTTTTAGGTGGGAGATGAATTTCATCGCCTGGTGTAAGACCACTGCCCCACTTATGAGATCTGAAGTTCCATGTTATCATTTCAAATCCAATGTCTCATTCTATTATGCTGCCCCATCCAACCTAATTTAATTACCATCATCATCAAATTCCTAATATATATATATGTATGTGTGTATATATATATATATATATGTGTATATATATATATATATATATACACACACACCCTCAAGGGGTATATATTTGTGTTATTAGCAAGCTGGCTATATAATAACCAGCCTGCTAATAACACAAATGCAATCAATGCACAATAACACATAATTATATAGGCTATTAGATAGAACTAATCCTTTCTCCCCTTCCAAAAAAATATCTAATTTAGAGCAAAACTGAGGGTTTCAGTTTTGCTCCAAAAAGCACTAGCACGTGCACACACACACACACACCATCTCTCTCTCTCTTCCCAATATAAAACTGCACCAAATTCCATCAAGTAGTTAAAAATATGAAAAATGCACATAAAATTATGTGGCCATAAACATACACAGATTTATAAAATTACTTGCCTTCTAATGGTAATTCTATCAACTGATCCAAGAATTTCAGTTCTCCTATTAAGATGTTTGTATCCACTACAATATAATAACTCTGAAATCACACATAACAAAAATTGTTTTAAATCTTCAGAAATAATTCAAGACATTATTAATGAAAACTATAACAATGATAAAGGATCTGCCAAAAACGCATGAATGTATTTGTGTGATAAATGTGCTGAAGATAATGTGCTATTTAACTCATCTGTTCCATGGTAAATGTTAGTATCTGAAAGTTATTACAGAACTTGCCCAATCAGTTTTCAGTTTTCAAAATAAAATAAAGCTTTTTCAAAGAGATCTGACAACAAAGAAATATGAGCACTTTCCCAACCTTAAATTAAGAATAACTGCTTTTCCTGATGCTGAAATTTAAAAACAGTAAACTGAAACAATTTGAAGGAAACTTAGAAACACTTTATAATGATTTTGAGAATAGGTTTGAGAAACTAAAAAAGTTAAAGCCATAATTTGAATTTCTTGTGAATCCTTTTGTGATTGATGTCATCAATGATGGATGTCCTGTTGTTGCACCTTTTACCGTGGATGTTGCTTCAATAGAGACGGAGCTTATTGAGCTGCTGGGAAGATGTGGGTTTGAAGCTAGTACATAAAAGCTCATCTGTAACTGACTCTTAGAAACAAATCCCAGAAGCAGAGTATCCCAATCTTCAGAAAACTGGCTTCCAAATACTCTCTGTTTTCGGGGCAACTTACTGCTGTGAATCTCTCTTCTCTGCAATGAAATTTGTCAAGTCAAAATATTGTGATATCCTCACTAACAGCCACCTCACTGAGCTTCTCAGTGAGGTGGCCGTTAGTGAGAATAGCAGCTAACAGCTAACAGTTTTAACATCCTACCAGCCAGATTTTTAACTATTAACTGCACTAATGGAGATTCAATCAAAGCCTTCAACAAGTAGAGATTAAACATATTCTTCTTTGGTGAGTAGGACTGCTATACAGTTATATTTTTTATTATTTATAAATACAATTTTAAAATAATATTTTCTGTGGCTCTTGAACATTCAAAAATGTACAAAAAGTATTATATGTGGCTCTTATTACCGAAGAATTTGCCCACTCCTGGTATATGATGGATAGTGCTGTTATGTGTAGATGGTAAAATTAAAGAGCAGAGAGTATAGATACTTTTGGCATGTGTCCTTCTGCTATGAGTCTTTGGACTTGTTGGAGGGGACACATAGTAGTAGTATTAATAATTCTAACTTACTACCCTTTTCAATTCTACTCAATAATCTTATACAAATCATCCATTTACCCTCCAAACAGATTTGACCTCTAATCCTTATTAGTAAGGAAAGGCATACATATAGTAAAAATATTAAACTGCATTGGAAATTACACAGGAATAAGTTTATTAAATACAGATTAGAAAATTTACAGAAAAATCCTGAATAAAAGACTCAGAAATATTGCAAATAATCTACTCACAGAAGAACAAAATGGTTTCAGACATGGAAGAGAGTATGTATAGACAATATTTTTGTGTTAAAACAAATTATCGAAAAAAAAAAAAGAATTTAATTTAGAGACTCATAAGGTCTTTATTGATTATGAGAAAGCTTTTGATAAACTACACAGAGAAAAACTATGGAATATAATGAAAAAACAGAGATATCTATTATATTTAGTACAAGCTAAAGTTTATATAAAGATACAAAAAAAAAAGTTACAGTTAGGTAATAAATTAGCAGAAGAGATTAAAATAAATCATGGTGTCAGACAGAGATGTAGCTTATTTTCTACTCTCATAATCATCATCATGCATATCAAGGATTTAGGCCTAGCGTGGCCCGTTCCGGCCTTAGAAGTCATCGTTGAATCTTTTAAGAGGATGTCCTGGTTTTCTTTTTCCTAATGGTTTTGGTAATCTTTCTATGTTCATTCTTTGAACATGTTCCATCCATTTATGTTTATATTTTTTAATTTCTTCTATTACTGATTCTTGGTTTAATTCTTTCATAATTTCTTCGTTTCTTTTGTGATGAAATAGAGTATACTTTGCAGTTTTTCTCATAAACTTCATTTCTGCTGTTATTAATCTTTGTTTGTCTTCTTGTTTTATTGTCCAGATTTCACTTCCATACAATAAGACTGGTAAGGCTAATGTATTGTATACTTTTAGTCTGGTTCGTTTTTGAACTAGGTTTGGTATAAATATAGAGTTAATTACACCTGTTATTTTTAAATATTTTGCAATTTTTAGGTTTATATCTTTTTCATTTTCATATGTGATTACATATCCTAGGTAGTTAAATGACTTCACCTATTCTAAGATCTTAATTATCTATTACTATTTTAGTTCTTACTGGATCTTGTCCTTTAAAGGCCATAGTTTTTGAATTCTCTGTTGATATTATCATACCATAATCTTTGGCTATCTCATTTAGATCTAAAATAGCTTTCTGTAAGTTATCTTCAGAATTTGTAATTATTATTTGGTTGTCAGCAAAAAGGAGAGTGTTTAAGTTCACAGTAACTCTTAGTAAGGGAATACCATGAGTTTAATGATGGAAAATCTCACGTAAAAAGATTTTTTAATACTATAATTTTCACCTATGTGTCACAGGCATTCTCAGTACATGTTAAGCTCAAATTAAACAATAACTGACAATTCCAAAAAGCGCCACCTAAGTAGCTAGTGTAAGATAACTAAAAAGGTCAATAAAATTTCCTAACAAAAAAAAAAAAAAAAACCTATATATACAATAAAAAGTTAGGAAAGATTAGCTGATTTGTAAAGTACTATCTCCTAAAGGGGATAGACGTAAACCATCGGATCTGTTTAAGTTAGGAGAGTGGAGTAAAGTTTCACATGTTTCTTTATAAAGCCGTTCAGGTTTAAGGTACTGATGTTCTTCTAGTCGAATAGAGACATATCTTCCTGTTTGTCTGAAATAAGATAATCCACAAGAGCAAAATTAAGACGTGGAAGCTTGTCCTTAGGAGAAGTGAGAAAGGTGGAGATTTTTCTAAACAGTCGAAAGGCAACAAAAATATTCAGTGGTTTTAAAACTTTTGCTATACGTTCACTGATGCCTTGTACATAAGGGATAGGAATGGGCGTTATTTCTTCTGTATTTGAAGAGGAAGACATATTAAAACTACTCAAAGCTCTTTTAATGAAGGAATTCCTGTATCCATTAGATAGAAAGGAAGAAGTAATATATTGCAGTTCTTTCTGTAAGAGATCATCTGAAGAACAAAAGGAGTTGGCTCGATGAACCAGTGTTTTAATAGTCCCTGCCTTTTGACTGGGATGGCGATGAGATTCAGCATGGATATAATGGCCAGTATGAGTCTTCTTTCTATAGACTGAGAAATGTAGGTTACCATCTGGTTGGCGAAGAATTAGAAGATCTAAAAAGGATAACTGCTTATTTGATTCTATTTCTACAGTAAAATGGATTCTTGGATGAAGTGCATTTAACTTAGTGAGAAACTGTTGAAGTTCATCAGAAGAGCCATTCCAAATAGCAAAAATGTCATTGACATATCTGAAACAATGAGTAGGTCTGGGAGAAATGTTGTCAAAGATACGTTTTTCAAAATGTTCCATAAAGCAGTTGGAGATAGCAGGAGAAAGAGGATTGCCCATTGCTGTTCCTTCAAATTGTTCATACAACTTATTTTTAAAGGAAAAATAGCCAGATGTATTACAAAATCAAATATTTTTACAATATCTGAAGGAAATTCCTGTTGCAGTAATTCAATACTTTCAGATAAAGGAACATTTGTAAATAAAGAAACAACATCTAAACTGATCATGATATCAGAAACGTCCAAATGAAGATCTTAAATTTTATTTTTGAAATCTAAAGCATTTTTTATATGAGTATCAGTTCTTCTAATTGAGGAAGTGAGTAACTTTGATAAAAATTTTGAAATTTTGTAAGTGGATTGTAAGTAGATTGTAACCTATACAATCTACAACTGGCCTCAATGGAATGCCTGGGTTTATGAACTTCCGGAAGACCATACAATCTAGGTGGACAACCAAAGAAGGTTCTAAGTTTTTTCTTTTGATCTTCGTTCCAAGTCGATACATTATCTATAAGAAAATTAAGTCTATTCAATTGACTCCGGGTAAGATCCGATGTAAGAGGTCTATAAGTTGAATAGTCGCAGACTAATAGGGACATTTTCCTCTCATATTCCTTCCTATCTTGAATGACTACAGCCTTCCCTTTATCAGATTTCGTAATAATTAAATTATTGTTATTCTTCAGTGATTTCAATGCTTTAAATTCACATATTAAAAACGTAACCTGTTGGCTGTTTTTTGGGAGGATCGAATACCTCTATTTATGCTGTGAAAAAAATCCATAAGGAGAACCTTTTTAGGAGCAACGGCGAAATCATAACCTTTTTTTTCGAAGATATACGTAATATAGTGTTAAAAATTTCAACCATTAAAACAGATTCTAGAGCATTCGTGATGTCCATAATTTCTCTATTTAAGAGAGCTAGAGACTTTTTAGCTTAATGTAGCTGATAATTTAAAAGAGACTTACTAGCTTTTACATAGATCCAATGAGCTTTTGGGGACCTGAAAACTTCTTTTATTTTACAGCAGGTAGGAATAACCTGAGCCATCTTACATCGCTTTAGGAAGATTATTCTGTTAATGCATTTAGCCTTCTTTACCAAAGCTTTACCGTATCTAGCAGATTGTTTGGAAATAGACTCTCTGTAAAGTCTTGCAATAACTCATAGTAAGGGAATACTGTGAGTAGACATATATATACAAAATTAATGACGGAAAATCTCACGTAAAAAGATTTTTAATAGTATAATTTTTGCCTGTGTGTCACAGGCATCCTCAGTACATGTTAAGCTCAAATTAAACAATAACTGACAATTCCAAAAAGCACCACCTAAGTAGCTAGAGATAACTAAAAAGGTCAAAATTTCCTAACATCATCCTCAGATAATGCAACAGATCACAAATAAATCATCAACATACTGTATTTATTTAGAGTCAAACTGTGGATTGATGGCTGGTACCAAACATGTGCTTTTCAAAATGCTTCAGGTCAGTATTTCCCTTTGCTTGGAAAGACTTGGATTTGACTCCAGCATAAGATACAAAGAACCAGCATAACAACTTTTCATCTGAAAGTGAGTTGGGTGATCTCATATGGAGCTAGAAAGGTTTTTTCCTCAAGAAACTTGAGTTTTTTTTTCATCCTGAAAGACAGATAAACCAACCCAAGAATATAAGAAAGTGATGGACATAAGATCTATGTAAATATGGATAACTCATCATAACATTAATCAGATTTCAATAAAGCCAAATTTCTATTTGATCATGAAAAGGAAAATTATTATTAATCTCCTATCAACAATTTAACTCCAAATCAGTCCATAGTTTGTAAGCACTCCAACATTGTCATATATAACATTTCATTCTTCTAAGGCACTTCTAACTGAATCAATTGACCTTTACCTTGGTCATCCTCTAGGTCTTTTTCCTGACATCTTGGCATTGAACACCTGTTTTACTAACCTTTCCTCACCCATTCTATTTAAGTAGTCATACACCTTAGATTAATCAGCTGACACATTCTTGAATGCTAATAATGTCAAGTTCCTTTCTAATATCTTCATTTTTAATATTATTCTGCCATTGATGCCAAGAGTTCACTCTCATAATTTTTCTCGGAAACCCTCATATGTGTGTCTTTGAGTAAGTGCTTTATTTCTAACCCAATTCTCACCTCCATAACTTAAAATACTTAAAATTTGTTTAGTGTTTGGGCTAATTTCTCTCATATTCCGTATAAGTTTATTCAGCTGGCTACCCACCATACCAGCTTTGCTTATTCTGTTGTCTAGTTCCAGATTTAACTAGCCATTTTCACTAATAACTGTGCCTAAACAGCTAAAATATTTTATAGGATCTCCATTCAGAATGCAATATTCAATATGCTCCTGCCTATTTTCATAATTTTAGTCTTTTTACTGCTGATTTTGTTACAATTTATAACAAAAATTTGTTATGGCTGTTATTCAATTTAGTTATAGAATCCTGAAGACTTGCACTAGAGTGTTTAGGAGTACATCATCTGCATAAAGCAAAGAGTTAAGTTCGCATCTCCAATTCTAATATCAGACCTAATGGAACTTTCTTTCATAATGTAGTCCATATAGATGTTGAATAAGAGTGTAGATAACGTGCATCCTTGTCTTATCCCTGATTTTACATCATTACTAAGTGTTCCAGGTAAGATTTATGTAAGGATACTTGAAAAGAGATTGAGAAAGAGAAACCATTCACCATAAGATAAATAGTTGAGAAATTGTGGGAATATGACAAGGATCTGTACTTAAGCAAAGGTTGGTCGATTGGTAGAGCCTCTGCTACTAATGGCTCATGAAAAAGGTTTAAGCAAGTTAGTAGTTGGAAGGGGTTCAATCATTCGATGCTGCTGGCACACTCCTCTCCCTCGATGAGTCTTTGGACTCCCTGAAGGTGTCACATAATAATATATCTGGAAAAGGAATAGGAAAAGATGCTCAAAGAAAAGATTTTCAAAACACTACAATTATATAGGGTGAATGGAACATTATACAGAGCCATACACACTGTAGATTTAAGTTGTCAATAGTTAAATACTTAAGTTTGGTACTTAAATAGTACCAAATAACTAGTCTAGTCATAAATACTGTTATGACTTGAACATTGCATTAACTGTTAATCTATCAGTAAATCATTTACAACTTTCAGCACATACAAACCACATGTATAGCTTGCATGTAGAAGTGCTCAATGTTCAAAATGTATCTCTTTTGCCTTCACACATGCCCAAAGTCTGTAAGGCCACATATCGATGGGTTCACCACTCTCCCGGGCCTTGGCCAATTTCTTTATGGAGACCATTGAAGAAAAAGCCTTAGCCTCTGCCCCGCAAAAACCAACCATGTGGTTTCACTATGTTAATGATGTGTTCGCTATTTGGCCACATAGCTCTGAAACACTCCTCTCCTTCTTAACACACTTAAACAACCAACACCCCAGAATCAAGTTCACCCTGGAAAAAGAGGGAAACAACAGCCTCCCTTTCCTAGACACACTAGTCACCCGCCAGACTGATGGAACCTTGGTTTTCTCAGTTTATAGAAAACCCACCCATACAGGCAGATACATTCACCAACAATCCCCCCCACCTCACAACAATATGGAGTGGTGAAAACACTATACAACAGAGCTAAACTAATCTGTTCTAACGACATGGCACTAAACACTGAACTAAATCACATCCTCAACACTTTCTCAGCCAATGGCTACCCGTCCCCCTAAAAAAAATCCAAAAAATATTAAAACCTACAAACCACAGCCCCCCCCCCTCCCCACTCCACAACAAGGATTACTCTAAATCCATCACCATTCCCTATCTGAGGCACCTCGAAAAAAATTACCAAAATCTTAAAAAAACATGACGACCTCCTGTTGCAGGCCTTACAGAAAATTGCATCCCTTATCCACTCCACTAAAGACCAACCACTTAGCCCAGACCTACCTGGTGTATACCAGCTCCCTTGTAGTTGTAAACTGTCTTACTTTGGCAAAACAGGCAGGACAGGGAATATCTGAACACAAGGACTACATCCGTTTTCACAAGTACAGCCATTCTGGTCTGGCAGACCATGCTCTGGATACACACCACAGAATACAGTGGAAGAAAGCTACAGTAATACACCGTAGCAAATACAAATTCGAAAGACTATTTATGGAATCAGCCTCAGCCCTAAGAAACTCTCCAAACCTCAACAAATTTGTTGAGGTATGCGACTGCCCCAAATTTGGGAGGCTTACATCAGCAGAGCCCAATAGCCAAGAACACCTACTTAGCCTGCTAGAGGGCACCATCAGGACTTTTAGGAGAACAACAGCTTCATCTCTTCATTCTCAGTTACTGTGTTGTATTGCCTTTTTTTTGTAAGTTCCTTTTGAAAATGGCAACGCGACGCCGAAATATCGGAAATATTTATTAAAGTGAAATTTAATTTACATTCGTATCTACGTTGATCAATTCCTGAAGTGATTTAGTAATGCAAAACCAACGTATAAGCCTGTCTACGAGAATTCATAACATGTACGATCAGCATTTGCGATGTGCCCATTATTGATAGTATTACTGTCAAAATGAAATGCAAAGCATTTGAAATTTTGATGTACTTACTAGATTCTGATAGATGAGTTACTTTCAGTCTTCTTTAATGTAATTTAAAATTGTTAAGTGTTGAGATATTTGTTGTTTCATGAAGACATTCTTTTTACACTATAATAAATTTAGTTTAATCCTTTATCCAAGTGTGAGCAAACAAAGTTTGCACCTGAAAATATCTTCATGACTGTAGGAAGGTGGTGCAACTGTTGGCAACTCGGAGCAAAGGTGGACCAAGCTCTCATCACTCCTTGTCTCAGTATCTCCCACCATGCAAAGCACATGTCCACAAGGACATGTATAATGCTATGCAATGAGGAAAGAGCCACTACCCAGATCTCTTTCGACCTTTATTGAGGTCTCGTCAGTGGGAGGCAGACCCAGAGGTGGTGACACTAAGGCAGAAGCAATAGAGAGGTCATATTTACCTATATGAGTTGCCAACCAGTGTACCACCTTATTATTAAATTACTCCGGATTTAGAGAAAGATGTGGAAGTTTATTTTGCACTTGGTTAGACTATAAACTTCCAACATCTTTTTACACTATCGAGACGTGTCAGCTAATATACATAACTTCTCACTTGCCATTTACATGAGGTGGCATGCTCACTAAGGAGATTGATGGGTGATTGACAGCTGAAAGAGAGAGCATTTGGCACATTAGTAACAAGAAAAACAAATAGAGAGAGAATGAAAATTTGAAAACGGTAATCAGAGAATTTTGTTCTTAGGAAGATTTTAAGAAAATGTGACAGCTAGGAGAATATTAATGGAAGATTCCAAAAAGGATTCGTAGCATTGCAAATCTTTAAACTGGAAGAGTTAAGAGACTCAACAAGTGTTTAATAAATAAAAGAAAATATTAGAGTTGCCATTCTAATTCAATGTTCGAGAAAATGCTGAATGGAAAGTTTCATCTTCTGTCTAAAGAATGCCAGATCTTCTTTATAGTTATTCTACTGGAAAAGCAATGGAATTAGTAAAATATGACATTGTAAAGTGGCTTATCATGAAGAGCTCTACTTGGATATGTTGTTTATGAAGTAGTAGTAGAAGAAACTTCTTTGGTACAAAAATTGGTGATTTGTGCATCAAACTGAACAGCAAGAGGTAAGAATATTTATACTTCTGTGAAATAGAAGAAATACTGTGTGCTACATAAAGGAGATAAAAAAGGATCCTATGAAAAAGAAGTAAATTTTATATTTTTGGAAAGGGCCTGACAAGGAAACTGACTCTGATGAACTTTTTTTTTTATGAAAAATTAGATGTTTAGTGTGTATACATGACAAAGTATATGTTAAACAATCCAGTAATAGAATGACACAGAGAATGAATGATTTTATTTTTTGGGTAAGAAGATCTGTAAAGTGTAGACTTATTTTAAATGCTTGGATCCAATTAATTTTGTAGTTTTTTATGTAATTTATTTATAATGTATATATATATATATAAATATATATTTTAGTTTCATTAAGTGTATATATTTTTTATTTGATCATCATTATCATCACCATCAAATTCCTGACATGTACCCTTAAGGGATGTACAGGATATGATAGTACTACATGAAAAATTTACACCATTACTAACGTCCTATTTACAATTTTCCTCCAAATCAGTCTGTTACTTGTCAAACTCCAACATTATCAGATCTTATATTTCTATCATCTAAGGCACTTTGTACCGTATCAATCCACCTATACTTTGGTCTTCCTCTGGGTCATTTTCCTGCAAACCTGGCAGAGACCACTTGTTCTGCTAATCTTTCCTCGCCCATTCTGTTTAAGTGATCATACCACCTGAGATTAGCTCTGCTAACGCATTCCTGGATGCCGACAATGTCAAGTTCTTTCCTAATATCCTCGTTTTCAATATGATATTGCCATTGATGCCATCTGTTCACGCCTCTAATCTTTCTCAGGACTCTCATATCTGCGGTCAAGTGTTTTACTTCTGACCCAGCTCTCAGATCCATAAGTTAAAACTGGTTTGAACACTGTCTTGTATACAGCTAATTTAGTGTTCTGACTAATTTCTCTCTTATTCCATATGAATTTATTCAATTGACTTCCCACCATACCAGCTTTGCTGATTCTGTTGTCTATTTCTATATTTAATTTACCATCTTCACTAAAAATCGTGCCTAAGTAGCTGAAATGTTTTACTTGTTCCAAAGGTTCCCCATTCACAACACAGTTGACATTTTCAACAAGTCTACCTATTTTCATTGTCTTTGTCTTTTTAATGCTCACCTTCATACCATATCTATTACAGCAGTTATTCAATTTAGTCAGGGACTCTTGCAAACTTGTAGTAGATTTATTTAGAAGTATAACATTGTCTGCATAAAGCAAAGAGCTGACATTAACATCTCCAATTCAGATATCATGTTTAATACCACTTTCCTCCAAAATGTGATCCATACAGATAATGAATAACAGAGGGGATAATGTACATCCTTGTCTCACACCAGATTTACCATTAAACCATCTTCCTGTGCCTCCTTCAATTCCATCTGCTGACTTACAACTCAAATAAAGACTAAAAATTGCTTGATATAATGCCAAATTGACTCCATATAATTGTAGCATATTGAATAGCTTCTCTCTTGGCACCTTGTCATATGCCTTTTCCAGATCGACAAAACTTAAATACAGATCTTAGTTGTATTCCCATGCTTTCTCAACTGTTTGTCGTAAAGTGAAAATCTGATCCTGACAGCCTCTATTTTGCCTGAATCCAGCTTGTTCTTCACCAAGCTTTTCTACCACAATTCTTTTCAACCGTTTCTCAAGTATACTTATTAAAATCTTACCAGGAACACTCAGCATAGAAATACCTCTGTAATTTTCACATTCAGTTTTATTTCCCTTTTTATATATGGGTACTATGAAAGCTCCACTCCAAACCTTTGGGAATTTGTCCCTATTTCCAGGCTTTCCAAACTATGCGGTGCAGCCACTGTAAGACGTTTATACCACAACACTTCAGCATTTCTGGTCAAATATAATCTACGCCTGCTGCCTTTCCACATTTCAAGGCTTTGATGGCTTTTTCTACTTCAAGTATGGATATGTATTCCGGACTGTATGCCTGTTCAGTGTTTTTTACCACTGTGGTCTCACTGCTTATTTCATTTAGCAATTTTTCCAAGTAATTACTCCATACTTCAAGGATATCTTTTTCTCCTGTTTTCATGTCACCTTTATCATCTCTAACTCCTTTTACAGCCCTCTTTCCTCCATTTGTAAGCTTCTTCAACAACCTCCAGAATATCTTACCACCTTTCTTGATATGTATTTTCTATGTTCTTGCCAAAGTCCTCACATGACTTTTGTTTAGTTATACACAGTGTTTCGCTTCCTTACATTTGTCTCTGTATTCTCTAAGAGCAAAAGCTGATTTATTTCCCAGGAATTTTTGATAAGCTTTCTTCTTTTCCTTCACTGCCTCTTTAACTTCCTGTGTCCACTATGGAGTTCTGATTTTTCTATCTTTGCAGACAACCTCACCACATGCCTCTCTGGCTGAATCAATCAGGGTTTTCTTCAGGGATTGCCACTGAATCTCCAAGGTTTGGTTCCTGTTCTCAAACTCTTTCATTTTTTTCTTCAATAATCTTTGTGTATTTTAGTCTACAGTTCACATCTGAGAGCTGCTCAACTTTTATTCGCTTTAAAACTTTCTTGAAATGTGGAAAGGCAGCAGGAGTAGATGATATTCGACCAGAAATGCTGAAGTATTTTGGTATAAGAGTCTTACAGTGGCTGCACTGCATAGTTCAGAAAGCCTGGACAGAGGGACGAATTCCCGATGATTGGAGTAGAGCTCTCATAGTACCCATATATAAAAAGGGAAATAAAACTGCATGTGAGAATTACAGAGGTATTTCCCTACTGAGTGTTCCTGGCAAGATCTATTCAAGTATACTTGAGAAACGGTTGAGAAGAATTGTAGAAGAAAAGCTTGGTGAAGAACAAGCTGGATTCAGGCCAAATAGAAGTTGTCAGGATCAGATCTTCACTTTACGACAAATAGTCAAGAAAGCATGGGAATATAACAAAGATCTGTATTTAAGTTTTGTCGATTTGGAAAAGGCATATGACAAGGTGCCAAGAGAGAAGCTATTCAATACGCTGTAGTTATATGGTATCAATGGGGCATTATATCAAGCAATACTTTTTCTTTATTTGAGTTGTAAGTCAGCAGTTAGAATTGAAGGAAGTACAGGAAGATGGTTTAATGTTAAATCTGGTGTGAGACAAGGATGTACATTATCCCCTCTGTTATTCATTATCTATATGGATCACATTATAAGGAAAGTGGTATTAAACATGATATCGAAATTGGAGATGTTAATGTCAGCTCTTTGCTTCATGTGGATGACATTATACTTCTAAATAAATCTGCTACAAGTCTGCAAGATTCTTTGACTAAATTGAATAGCTGTTGTAATAGATATGGTATGAAGGTCAGAAATAAAAAGACAGAGACAATGAAAATAGGCAGAATCATTGAAAATGTCAACTGTGTTGTGAATGGAGAACCTGTGGAACAAGTAAAACATTTCAGCTATTTAGTCACGATTTTTACTGAAGATGGTAAATTAAATATAGAAATAGACAACAGAATCAGCAAAGCTGGTTAGGTGGGAAGTCAATTGAATAAATTCATATGGAATAAGAGAGAAATTAGTCAGAACACTAAATTAGCTGTATACAAGACAGTGTTCAAACCAGTTTTAACTTATGGATCTGAGAGCTGGGTCAGAAGTAAAACACTTGACCAAAGACTAGAGACCACAGATATGAGTCCTGAGAAAGATTATAGGTGTGAACAGATGGCATCAATGGCAATATCATATTAAAAATGAGGATATTAGGAAAGAACTTGACGTTGTCAGCATCCAGGAATGTGTTAGCAGAGCTAATTTCAGGTGGTAAGGTCACTTAAACAGAATGGGCGAGGAAAGATTAGCAAAACAAGTGTTCTGTGCCAGGTTGGCAGCAAAACGACCCAGAGGAAGCCCAAGATATAGATGGATTGATACGGAACAAAATGCCTTAGACGATAGAAATATAAGATCTGATAATGTTGGAGTCTTGACAAGTAACAGACTGATTTGGAGGAAAATTGTAGATAGGAAATTAATAATGATGTAATTTTTTCCATGTAGTACTATCATATCCTGTACACCCCTTGAGGGTACATGGCAAAAATTTGATGATGATAATGATGATGATAAGACTTTCTTACATGTTATTCTTTTCAATATGAAATTCACTTTTATCCTGCTCAAGACTAAATAGTGATCGCTTGCAATTTCAAATCCTCTGTACACACTGGTGTCCTGCACCAAGGAGAAAACATCACTATCAACAATAACATAGTCAATGAGACTTTTCTTATTCCTTGCCTCTTCTCTCCATGTGAATTGGTGCACATTTTTATGTTGGAACATAGTGTTAGTAATAACCAGTCCATGTCCTGAGCAGAAATCCAACAAGTATTTGCCATTATTATTAGCTTTGCTCTTTTCTCCAAATTTTCCCAAAATATTTTTGTATGTCTGACAATCACTTCCTACTTTGCTATTTAAATCCCCAACAAGGACCAACTTTTCCTTTTTCATTGTGTCAGTTGCTTTTTCTAAAGCATCAAAAAATTCCTCCATTTCTACCCTAGTAGAACCTTCTGTGGGACCATGGGCACAAATAAGTCTCATTGTCCAATTTCCAATTCTCATATTTGCCCATTACTCTACTTGAAACTGACTGCCATTCAAGAAGATTAGCCTCGTAGTTTGTGTTGAATACTATGGCTACTCCTTCTTTTCCTTGAATGTCATTGCCTGAATATAACAATTTGTATTTATTGCTCAGAAAGATCTCACCAGTTTTTGTCTTTTTTGTTTCAGTCATCCCTATTATGTCGATCTGGTGCTTCTCTAATTCTTCAGCTAGCTCCATTTCTTTGCCATTCAGGCTTCTTATGTTGATAGTACCGATCTTTAACTCTGGTGATGGTGAGTTGGGGGTGTGCTTTCAGATTTGTTCCAGTAGCTGACTTTTCGATGTTCGCCCTTGTTCTCTGGCGAAAACAACAGGGCCTTGTTTAACCAGACGACGCCTCAGTCAGCATGAAATTTTATCATGTTGTACCATCATTTTCTATATTGGTTTAAGCCAATAATAATACAATTTGGTCGGCTAAATCCCAAATTGCCAGCCCATCCTCGTTTGTTCAGTATTCAGTATACCCAACAGATTGCACCACGAGAAGGTGAGGATTGTACATTAGGTCAGGAGCCCTGGTCGGTTCTCTGCATTCCTTTAAAGGCTATGTGGAGGTCTCCTCTTAGTTATACAGCTTTGACCCTTAAGCACCCCTTTTTATTTGATACTTAAGTCAATTCATTTCTGGATTTCTAAAAGAAATAGAGTTAAAAGTCATTGCACCAATCAGAATTGAACACTTGTGTATAATAAACACTCGGTGTAAAACAATCTCTTTAACAGAGATGAAAAATTATAAATAATTAACAGTAATATTTACCTTGTATAAGACTGTATTCTTGTAAGCTCTCTGTCATATTCAAAACTCTTTTGAGTTTCAAAGGCAAACAATGTTTTGCTACTTGTTACAAAACACAATGGACACTTATTATCATTTCTTTGAATAGTTTTTGATGTCAAATGAATGTTACACTATTTTATTCTATGGTCATGAGTTATTGACTTATTGAATGTACTAATGACAAATACAACTTTCAAACATGAATTTGTAATATAATGAGAAGAGAGTAACAATTTTCAGAAATTTTTTGCCTTATCTCTGACGAGAATCAAGTTTGATTCTCTCATCAGACAAGTGAAATGTTTAAAATATGCTACATTTTTAATCGTCAGAAATTAATATTAATAGTGTGACAGGAAGTGAATAGTTCAAATACAAAAAAGAAATTAACTTTAAATATATGTAAGAGACATATAAAAATAATAGTGGTGTGACTGCAAGAGAAACTTGCAGCATAAAACAGCTCACATAGAACTAATAGTTTGCATTTATGTAAAGCTGTTAGAATATATGTTTCCATAAGTAAAAAATGTGTATCTCACATTTAAGATAGGTTTCAAAATAATTAATAATAATGAATATAAGAAATAATAACTAATAATTAAGATAGTGATTTTCTTCCTTGACTACTTGTATAATAACTAAAACACTCTTTTTGAATGTTAGTCAAGTGGGTTTTAATTTACTGTCCTACATGTTTTGCCAATTTTTGCTATCGGCATCTTCAGGGAATACAATTGGTAAGCTATATGAAGGTAACAGACTAGATTTTGACTGACAGTTCTAATTCATACAAAATTAGTATTGTGCAAGACAATGCGCGTGTCTCGGGAACATGATTTATTTGTTACGAGACATAATGTAATTGGCGTGAAAGTTCATTTCTTTGATGTTTAGTGATCTGATTAAAGCTTTCCAGATTTCCAGTAAGATTAGACCTTGATTCTTATTTAGGTTTCCTGTTGAACAGGCGACCGTAGCAGCCTCCTCGAAGGTTCTGGAATGGTAGTTTAGTTCTCTTCTATATAGGGCATATAACTTATCCCACTCAATGAGATGGTTGGTAGAGGCAAAGTGGCAAGAAAGGCCTGAAATATCTTGTCTGTTGTTTCTGACATATCCTATGTGCTCTTTCTGTCTAGTTTCGAAGCTTCTAGAGGTCTGACCAACGTAACTAACACCACAGGAGCAAGGTATATTATATATTCCAGAGTACTTGTAGAATGGATGAGGGTCTTTCGGTGATCTTAAAAATTTTCGAATAGTATTGACTGGCTTGAATGCTACTCTAATATTGCGTGGTTTTAGAAGGATAGCCAATTTTTTGGAAATATTGTTGACAAATGGAATAGTTATAGTACTGATGTATTGGGTGTCATCACTTTGTCTTTGTGGTATATCCAAAAAGAGGATATTGTTGCAGAATCTTTTAGGATAACCATTTAAGGATAGCTCTCTGGATATTGCAGTTAATTCTTTTTGTAAGTCATCTTGATCTGTTGTGTAATGTATAGCTCTTCTCTTAAGCATATGGATAATGCTAAGTTTCTGGGATATATGATGAGACAAGTTGAAATGGAGATAACGCCCAGTATTTGTAGGATACACAGACAGGTTGATACTGTTATTGGTTTGTTTTTTTATTAGGATGTCTAGAAATGGAAGTTTTTCATCTTTTTCAATGGTTAGCAACAGTTATGCCAAAACCTTAATCACAGCAAAAAGATGCAAATTGATAAATTCAACTTGTTGTATGATAATCACATCAACTCTAAACCATCTCTACAAGATAACCAAGTGATAATAAACCTATCTAAACACAATTTAACAAAACCTGAGATCTCAATTCTCAAAAAAGGATTCAATTTTGCCTTAAAACCTAAAAATAGAGTTCATCTGCAACTTAGAAAAAGCCATCTCATTGCTACCACACCCAATAGCTAATGACTTACAACTAAAAAGCAGCATAATCCTTTCCGCTAGGTCAAGATCTCCTAACACCAACTCTAACGAAATGGAAAGAAGAACACTACTCAAATTAAGGAATAATAAAGACATCATCATACTTAAAGCTGACAAAGGCAACAATACTGTTATCTTAAATACATAAGATTATGAAGAAAAAATTAAAATTCTATTATCAGACACGTCTGTCTATGACGTCCTCAATACAGATCCTATGCAAAAAAACCATAACGACACCAATGAACTATTACGTGGAATGATTAACTGGCCTATAGACTTAATAAGAAAGCTAAAATCCATGCACCCGTTGACTCCAAGATTGTATGGCATTCCTAAAATACATAAAGAAGGTATACTATTACGTCTAATAGTTGATGGAATCTATTCTCCTACGGACATGCAACTGTCTAAATATCTAGCCAAGATTTTACAACAACACATCCACAACTCAGATACTTATATTAAAAACTCACAACATTTTATTGAAAAATTAAAAAATATCCCTATATCTGAAGATGATATACTAGCAAGCCTTCACGTCACATCTCTGTTTACAAACATTCCAGTTGTGGAAGTCATCAACATCTTAGATAACTTGTTCCCAAGAAACATCACTACTTTATTCAATCATTGTTTAACTTCAAACTATTTCATTTGGCAAAAAACAGTCTACAAACAACTTACCGGATTAGCCATGGGTAGCCCCTCTCTCCTTCTTGTGCTGACTTATTCATGGAAGACCTAGAGGATAAAATCTTATCCCAAATTACCCCAAAACCGAAAACTTGGTACAGATATGTTGATGACATCTTTATCATTTGGAATCATACAAAAGAAGAACTAATGGATTATCTCAACCAAATCAATAGTTTCCACCATACCATCAAATTCACATTAGAAATTGAAAAAGATGAAAAACTTCCATTTCTAGACATCCTAATAAAAAAACAAACCAATAACAGTATTAACCTGTCTATGTATAGAAAACCTACAAATACTGGGCGTTATCTCCATTTCAACTTGTCTCATCATATATCCCAGAAACTTAGCATTATCCATATGCTTAAGAAAAGAGCTATACATTACACAACAGACCAAGATAACTTACAAAAAGAATTAACTACAATATCCAGAGAGCTATCCTTAAATGGTTATCCTAAAAGACTCTGCAACAATATCCTCGTTTTGGATATACCACAAAGACAAAGTGATGACACCCAATACATCAGTACTATAACTATTCCATTTGTCAACAGTATTTCCAAAAAATTGGCTATCCTTCTAAAACCACGCAATATTAGAGTAGCATTCAAGCCAGTCAATACTATTCGGAAATTTTTAAGATCACCGAAAGACCCTCATCCATTCTACAAGTACTCTGGAGTATATAATATACCTTGCTCCTGTGGTGTTAGTTACGTTGGGTCAGACCTCTAGAAGCTTCAAAACTAAACAGAAAGAACACATAGGATATGTCAGAAACAACAGACAAGATATTTCAGGCCTTTCTTGCCACTTTGCCTCTACCAACCATCTCATTGAGTGGGATAAGTCATATGCCCTATATAGAAGAGAACTACCATTCCAGAACCTTCAAGGAGGCTGCTACTGTCGCCCGTTCAACAAGAAACCTAAATAAGAATCAAGGTCTAATCCTACCGGAAATCTGGAAAGCTTTAATCAGATCACTAAACATCAAAGAAATGAACTTTCACGCCAATTACATTATGTCTCGTAACAAATAAATCATGTTCCCCAGACACGTGCATTGTCTTGCACAATACTAATTTTGTATGAATTAGAACTGTCAGTCAAAATCTAGTCTGTTACCTTCATATAGCTTACCAATTGTATTCCCTGAAGATGCCGATAGCAAAAATCGGCAAAACATGTAGGACAATAAATTAAAACCCACTTGACTAACATTCAAAAAAAGTGTTTTAGTTATTAATAATTAAGATGTTTCCAAATGTTTCTTGAATGATACAGACAATCTGTTCCCTAGACAATCTGTTATACTATTATTTTCTACTAAAACTATGCTCATTTAACTGAATATTCCACAACCAAGAAGTATTTCATGATTATAGAATATTAAATAGTTTCTTACCTTGGTTTTACTCAATGAATCATCAAGTTGCATAGATTCATTAAGAACTTCCAAACTTGATAAATCTCTTGATAACTATGGAAATAAAAATAATTTAAAATACATGTCAAACATTATTACTTCTCTTTTTTAATATATGTAAATGTCAGGTCATTATTTAGTATACTTCTGAATAGCTTAAAATAATAAACTATGACTGCCAGTTAAAATTTACATAGATTACCAAAGCAACATACAATTCATGCCAACAATTTTAAGGATATTTTAACATGTACCATTTAACAAAATAGAATTCTATTAAAAAAAAAAAAGGTCAGAAATTATAAATCAAAAATGTTTACAGTGATTGCAGTTTTAATTTGTAACACTCTTTAAACCTTAAAAATCAAAGAATATTCTCTTTGATAAATAGAAAATTTACATTAAAAGATTTCTGAATTTAGCACCATAATCATCATCAAATTATTCTTCATATGTACTATTCTCAAGGGACATATAGAATACTACAGCAGTGCAACATGAAAAGTTTACTGGAAATTTTTCCACTTGGTTATACTATAAATTAAAAATACCAAGAAATTATATACTTGGTTTAATCCTTTATCCAAGTATAAGCAAACAAAGCTTGTACCTGAAGTATTTTCAGGACTGGGTTAACTCGTACATACAAGCTGATGACTTCACATCACTTGCCTTAGTATCCCATAATGTAAAGCACCAGTTGTGCACCCTTGCACCTCACAATGGGGGGGAAAAAACACTACAAAATTTTCCAAAAATCTTTTCTTAATTATAATGCATTTTTTTTATTTATGTTGCATCTTGTCTTCTATGTCTATACTACTTATGAATTAGCAATCATGGCAGATGCTCAGTCATCGGTTGTATGCGATGCGTAGTGTGTAATCTCAAATCATCTACTCAACTGCCCCCCCCCCTTAGATTAAATCCTGAGTGCACTACTGCAAAGCACATCTCCTTGTGGACATGTATAATGCTATGCATTATGGGAAGGGTCACTGCCCAGACCAGTTTCAACCTTTATTGAGGTCTCATCAGTGGGAGTCAGAGTCTCAGGTGATACTAATGTTGAAATAATGCAAAAGTCATATTTTCATATACGAATAGCCAAAAGGTGTCAATAAGATGTTGACATCTTTTGGTGTCAACATAAGATGCTGATGCCAAAAAGTGTCAACGAATGATAAATGCACATAACACAAGAAAGATATATTATTTAAATTAAGGGGATATTAGATCCCACATTGTTTAATTAACAATGTGGGATCATTGGAAACCAGATATTTCAGTCTGGAAATAGCAGACCATCCTCAGTGGTATTACAAGAACAGTTATAAAAAATACAAGCTACAATATTAACAATAGATCATTTAAAATAGAACAAGCTGCGTGATGTTATATCACTAAGCATGAAACAAAATATTTTGAAGTAGAGACATAATTAAAAAAAAATTAATGGGTAATCTTGATTAGACTTTCCCAGATTTTTGATATAGGTATACAGTCATTACGATTCAGGTTGGGACGATGGAGCAAGGCCTCCGCATTTTCTGTGGAGGTCTTGCGATAGGTTCTGAAATACCTTTCCGGTATTTCAGAACCTATCGCAAGAATTTTAAAGAAATATGATTTAACAGCTACTTATTCACCTATTAACAAATTGTCTTCTCATTTTCCTTCTCCTAAAGACAAACGCTCAACTTTATCTCTTCCTAGAATTTATCAAATTCCGTGCAACTGTGATCTATCCTATTTTGGACAGACTGGACATTCTCTTGAAAAAAGAATCCAAGAACATCAATCCTCCATTCTTCACAACAAACCTGAAAAGTCTGGATTGTTCAACTTGTTCTATTTTCCCTCAACCATCCTTTTGGGTAAGATATATAGATGACATCTTTACTATTTGGCCACATAGCAAAAACTCTTTACCTTCGTTTTTAAACAGTATCAATTCCTTGCATCATCATATAAAGTTTACTATGGAAATAGAAGAAAACAACCAGTTATCTTTTTTAGACGTTCTCTTCATCCGGTCACCTTCAAATATTCTTATATCTACAGTATACAGGAAACCAATGTTCACAGGTCGTTATATTCTTAAAGAATCAGCACATCATCCATGTCAAAAAACAGGAATTATAAAATGCCTCATCAGAAGAGCAAAAACTAATTGTTCTACCTTTGATTATCTACAGAAAGAACTTTCTACTATCCAACAACACATGAAACTCAACGGCTTTTCTGAAAAAAGTACTCAACATCTTCTCAATTCTTATAATCCTCCACAAAACAACAAAGTTTCAATATGTCGAGTGCCAATTCCTTATATCTCCGGTATTTCAGAACCTATCGCAAGAATTTTAAAGAAATATGATTTAACAGCTACTTATTCGCCTATTAACAAATTGTCTTCTCATTTTCTTTCTCCTAAAGACAAACGCTCAACTTTATCTCTTCCTGGAGTTTATCAAATTCCGTGCAACTGTGATCTATCCTATTTTGGACAGACTGGACGTTCTCTTGAAAAAAGAATCCGAGATCATCAACCCTCCATTCTTCACAACAAACCTGGAAAGTCTGGATTGGCTCAGCACGGGATTGAAAGTGACCACAACATCCTTTGGTCCAGGACTCGCCTCTTATATAGATCCCGTTATTGGTTTGAACATTTGTTCACAGAAAGCATGGAGACCTTGCTCCATCGTCCCAACCTGAATCGTAATGACTGTATATCTATATCAAAAATCTGGGAAAGTCTAATCAAGATTACTCATTAATTTTTGTTTTTTGTATTTTTTTTAAATTCATGTCTCTACTTCAAAATATTCCGTTTCATACTTAGTGATATAACATCACGTGGCTTGTTCTATTTTAAACGATCTATTGTTAATATTCTAGCTTGTATTTTTTATAACTGTTCTTGTAATACCACTGAGAATGGTCTGCTATTTCCAGACTGAAATATCTGGTTAATTAAATATCTTTCTCGTGTTTATGCGCATTTATCATTCAGTCTTATGTCACAAGTATCCTTAAAACAGCAAAAAGTGTCAACATCTTATTATTAAAATACTCTGGATTAGAGATAACTGCTGGAAGTTTTTTTTCACTTGGTTATACTATAAATTAAAGATACCAAGAAATTATATACTTGGTTTAATCCTTTATCCAAGTGTAAGCAAACAAAGTTTACACCTTAAGTATTTTCAGGAATGGGGAAACTCTTATATAGAAGATAATGACTTCACATCACTTGCCTTAGAATCCCATAATGCAAAGCACGTATCCTTGCAGACATGTATAATGCTATGCTAAGGCAACAAGTGATGTGAAGTCATTAACTTCTATATATGAGTTGCCCCAGTCCTGAAAATACTTCAGGCGAAAACTTTCTTTGCTTACACTTGGATAAAGGATTAAACCAAGTATATAATTTCTTGGTAGCTTTAATTTATGAAAGCTTACATTATCACTTCTTATCAACTATTTTCCTCCAAATTAATCAATAATCTGTCAGGACTTATATTTCGGTCTTCCAGGCCACTTTTAACTACATCAATCCAACTAGCTCATAGCCTTCGTCTGTGTGTTTTTCCTGTCATCCTAGTGTTAAACACCTGTTTTGCTAACCTTTCCTCTCCATTCTGTTTACATGACATACCATCTGATATAGCTTCTATTCACACATTCCAGAATGCTGCCAGTATCAATTCTTCCTATCTTCATTTTTAATATGATTCTCCCATTGATGCCATCTGTTTATACGCCCCTAATTTTTCTTAGAGCTCTTATATCAGTAATCTCTTGTCTCTGATCTATATACTATATTGATCAGAGACAAGAATTTATACAAATTTCTCAAAAAAAATTGACTCGAGTACCAAATACATAAATTATATGGTTATACCATATATATTTATTCAGTTGAATCCCAAGCATACCAGTTTGCTTATTCTATTGTCTATTTCCATATTTAATTTGCATCTTCACTGAAAATTGCTGAAATGTTTTAATTGTTCTACTTCTTTTTATTGCTGATTTTCATAGTAAATTTATAACAGCAGTTATCCAATTTAGTTAAGGAATCCTGTAGACTTGTACTGGATTATTTAAGACTATAACATCATCTTCATAAAGTAAAGTGCTGATTTGAAAATCACCAATTTTGATATCAGGCCTTATGCAACTTTCCTTCAAAATGTTATCCATTTTGAAGGAAATAGAATATTTGAAGGAAAAAGGAGATAGAATGAACCCTTTATACACATGTAGAGCATAATTCAAAGACAGGTTGATGTATCATAAAGATGAAAAATCATTTCAAACACTCGTGTTTCAAAAGGGATTTTTACAAAAGTAAGGATAAATTTTTCTCAGACTCCACAAAAGTTCTAGCAAAAACAATGGAAATCTTGATAATCAAAAATTCAATACTAAAGAATTTCCCCATCTAGTAGATATAAATATTTAGAAGTGTTACATATAATGTTTATGTGATGGAATGAGTACATCCATTAATTTTCATTGTTAATCTATTTCAAGGTTCAAACTGCTTGATGAAAGTTTTCCCCTACCCCTTGTTACAATTGCATATTTATGACAAAATAACTTGAAATGAGAAGTTTATTTGTTTTGACTTTGTTTGTTTGTTTCTATTTTGGAACTATGGTTGGAGTAACTAAGACCATGAAGTCAGATTATCTGCTATCTGAGCATGTTCTAGGCCTTTCTGCCTGTTTTGCTGGAAAAACTTCAGTTTTTTTCTGGAAGAAGAAATGCTGCTGATTCCACAGGAGAGTAGGTAAGTCACTCTCAACTGAGAAATCCTTATAAAAGTTCTTCACCTATTGGATTTAAATCCAAGTCTTTCAAACCAGATCGCATCGCTGATGCTGACTGAGTTGGCAAAATTAGGCAAAAAAAAAATTATGTCTACATGTGCCAACAACAGCTTTAAGTTCAACTATCATAATAATGATCTTAGCATACAAGAAAGATTATGAAAAACAGCTTCTAGAACCACTGATAATCATTTCTTATTTTGTTTACTGAGAGTGAGATTGCTATGAATATACAAGTGCAGAAAAGGAGCAGCAATAGAAAAGTTAGGTATAAATGATGGAGATAATGAAGATGAACAGCAAAAATAGATGAACAAGCAAACAATACAAGGAGATGGTGAGGAATTAGAAGAGTGGTGTGGAAGAAGTTGTGAAAAAGATTGAAAGGATATACAGAGAAAGAAAGAGCATTTGTTATTAATAAATAATAAATAAAACTAAATAAATTTGGTAACAAGTATTCGACATCAGTTTCAAAGGAAACATGCTTTACGTTTAAGAATTTTAATATGTTTAAACACTTCAAAAACATACATAAGTAAAAGAAAGATTCTTGGATGGCCAAAAATAAGTAAAGAGATCAATGCAGAAAGTGAAGATGAAATTTCAAGGTTGCCTACTTAGGTTAACCATTGCTAATATCTGTGGTATGGTTATGCTGCAAATAATCTCACGAAGTGTAACATGGAGAAAAAAAAAAAGTACTTAATAACTACAAGGATATATCTTATGGAGTAAATGGATTTATTAACAAAGAAATATATGTTTACACATAATGATATGTACATCCACAACTATAAGAGGAATCTTGTCGAATAAAGCATTAACAATGGTAATTACATGCTCGAAATGGGCACCGTGTCTTTCAAGACAGTTTTCATAGTACATACAAAGATTCTCTGTCATCTCAGAGAACAAGGGGTTAGGACATCTGCTAGACAAAATTACATGATATTCTCATACTCATTCCTTCAACATACTCCAAACAATGGTATCAAATAATGAGAGATCAGAATGTGAAGGGGTATGAGAATTTTGTGAACCTCAAAATGAGCCTGCTGGGGAAGTGTCCTGATAAATAAGCTCTACAACCATATAATGTGTGACAGGTTGCTCCAGTCTGAATGACATACGAAAAGGCACCCAGTTCCTTAAGGATTTTGTGTAGTTACCACCTCAGTATCCCACGTTTTACTGCTGTTCGCAGTGATCGCATTTCGGAGACGGTAACACTTGCTCCACCACATGCCCATAATTCTCATTTGTTAACAGTTCGTAGTCTCCTCAAATGCCCTTTGCATTGCATCAGAACACTTCTGGCACATCGGAATCTCTCAATTAAGGCAATGATGACATTATTGCTTGGGGCATGCTCACAGAAATAACGAACGAACTGCTCACAAACATGTCGTAGGATTGAGCCATTTGCTCTACCAACTCCGTATGAACAAAAGTAATGCTGAACAATAAACATCTTTTCTTCTAACATCAACACCATTGCTATAGCTAAATGTAACGACACAGACTCCATTAATGTGTATGCAGTTGAATGGTATATCTAATAGCGTGTGTACTGAAATGGGTATCGAAGTTCAGTGCTGTTTTTTTTTTTTTTTTTGTACCATACCGTATTTCCGAAACCACGAAAACTGCTGCTGTAGTGTGCTTTAAACCAAATGACAAATAAACAACATTTTACTGTTATCTTCAAGAGAAACTCCAAAATGAAACGGTTGGATTTCTTGTGTTCTGTAATGAAGCAGCTTTCATATAAGTGACTAAGTCATATTTGTAATGTGCTTATTCCAAGAAAGTTTGCATTTGAATTTTATTAGCGAGGAAATTAACAAGATTATCAGTATCCCCACAGAAAAATAGTTCAGAGATCACGATGTAGGATGGTAGAAGTTAACATTCTGGTAGTTTTTGATGATTACCATAGTGAAAGATTTGTCAAATCAGAAAGAGTGCAGCAGACTGTCATTAAACTGTATACAGGATCTACAGTCAAGTGAAGAAGGCTACTGATATACAAAAGAAATTAGTTAAAAAGCTTTGTGAAATTCCAGCATTAGTTCCAAAATTAAAGGATGAATTCACCATCAAATTAATGCTTGTAGAAGTTAGAAGACAGTGAACTTACTTAATAGGTCTTTGTGCCAAACCCAAATGAATATCTTAAGAGATTATCAAGAGCAACCACCAAAATTTTCCCCAAACTTTTCCATGGCATTTGTCCAAAAATAATATCCCACTGACTAATGCTGGTAGAATCCATACTAGTGACTACAGTGTTTATTAGTTGAGAGGCCTCTTCCAACCCAGATGGTGCATAATTTGACTGTTAATAATTTTCTCTGTTACTTCAGAAAGAGATGAAGAGAAATTGAATGGTACTTTTTTATTCTTAGGAGTGGGCTGAATGTGGACTAATTTACAAGCTACAGTACAGATACCAGTGAATATGACAAAATAAAAAAAGTGATATTAGAGCACAAACTTTAAAGAGAATCTGAGAAATCCCATCAGGATCAAGTGTTTTTTTTTTATATCCAGTTTGGACAAGATTCTTCTGATCCCTGATTGGAATTGCAGGACATTTTCTAAGCATGTTAATGTTAATTGCAGGATTCCAGTGGAGGCATGGAAGGCACTGGGGGAAGGGGGGAATTGACCTGCTGTGGGACCTGTTCATGAAAGTTTGCCAACAGGAAAATATACCTGAGGAATGGAGGGAGAGTACTCTTGTCCCCATCTACAAGGGTAAAGGGATGCACAAAACTGTAAAAATTACAGAGGAATAAAGTTGATGTCATACACAATGAAAATCCTAGAAAGGGTTCTTGATGGAAGATTGAGGAAGGAGGTGGAGATTGCAAAGGAACAATTTGGCTTCATGCCTGGTAGATCAACAACAGGTGCTATCTTTGGGTTACGGCAGATGAGGGAAAAGTATCGAGAGAAACAAAGGGAACTACATCATTTATTGATCTGGAGAAAGCATATGACAGAGTGCCAAGGCAAGAAGTCTGGAGGTGTTTGAGGGAGAAGAAGGTTCCGGAGAAATATGTCAGGTTGGTGCAGGAGATGTACAGAAATGTGAAGACAAGTGTTCGAACCTGTCTGGGACAGACAGAAAGTTTTCAAGTAACAGTTGGCTTGCATCAAGGGTCAGCATCAAGTCCGTTTCTGTTTAACATTGTGATGGAGGTGGTGACAGAGAAGGAGAGAGAAGATGCGCTTGGACAATGTTGTATGCAGATGACATCTTGCTGTGTGCAGATTCAAGAGAAGAAGCGGAAACTAAACTGGAAAGATGGAGAAAAGTACTGGAAGAGAGAGAGGTATGAGACTGAGCAGAAGTAAGACCAGAGTATATGTGTTGCACAGTAGGCGGCAGCCAGGAGACAGATCTGGAGCTGGAAGGAAATGTTATCAGGAAGGTGAGGGACTTTAGATATTTAGGTTCAACAGTGGAAGATGGAGGAGCTGAGAAGGAAGTGGGATGCAGGATACAAGCGGGTTGGAGGAACTGGAGGGAGATGGCTGGAATGTTATGTGATAAGAGGGTGCCGATCAATCTGAAAGGCAAAATCTATAGAACAGTAGTGAGGCCAGCTATGACGTATGCTATAGAAACTGTGGCCCTGAGGAAAAATAACATCAGCAGGATGGAAGTAGCAGAGATGAGAATGCTTAGGTGGATGTGCGGTGTGACCAGAAGGGATTGTCTGAGAAATGACTATGTAAGGGGAACAGTGAAAGTTACGAACTTAGGAGAGAAGATACAGGAGGCAAGGATGAGATGGTTTGGTCATGTGATGAGGAGGGAGGACGAATATGTGGGAAGAAGGGTCATGCAGATGGATGTGCAAGGAAGGAGGAAGCATGGGTGGCCAAAGAAGAGATGGAGGGAGCTGGTAGAAGAGGACTTGAGGATGAAGAACTTGGATGTGGTAACAGCCCAAGACAGGAGGATGTGGAGGAGACTCATCATCAACAGTGACCCCACTTAAGTGGGAGAAGCTGCAGAAGAAGAAGAATTCTTGTGTAGAGGCTTAAGTGCTGTGAGGACATTATGTTGGAGGTTTAATGGACTTTTTACAGCACTCACAAAGAATTAAAATAGAATTTAATACTTCCTATATTTCGTCCTAGTCACTAGGACATCTACGGGGATTACAAAGACAATTAATGTAACATGCACACAAAACTTACAATACTAAGCCCAACCACGTGGGTGACAATAAAGTCCTATCTAGGTGGAGCGCCCTCTAAGGGCAGTTGTAGGTGGCCTGGAATGTAAGGTGGGACCTCTGGCGATGACTGTTTACGATGACTGTTTTAAAAAGATGTCGGGACACAAGAGTGATACCGAAATGTGTTAAAATGAAGATAAATTTCCATTCCAAAAAAGCACTCCGGATATACAAACGTGCCAGCTTAGCATTACTAAGCGAGCAAATCGCCTCTTCTCGTGCCGCCCTCGCAGTGACGAACGCCGCCATTGGCTCCTTACAAGCGGAGCTCTCCACTGTTCTTAACCCTGAACTCTGGTCGATTCTCTCTGACATTTCGGAAACTTCCGCACAGAGAGAATTTCAGAAAATAAAAAACAAACACGTCAAGAAATACAACAGCCTGGTTAAAGACAAACCACAACCACAAATTCAACCACTCCAGACAGTAATAAACCTCTCGTCCAAAAGGCTCAACGATGATGCCGTCAGCACCCTTTGCCTCGGCCGTAATTTTGCCGTCGCCCCGAGAGAAGTGCCGGTGCTCGATGTTATGGTTAACGTCGAACGGGGGATCGGTCGCTTACCGTCGGAAGTAGCCAACAACATCAGACTCGACGTAGCCAACATCCTCGTTCACTCGTCGCCTCCAAAAAGTAACTTATCTTATTCCCAACGCCTGGCTCTCCAGAAACTAAGCAAAGAAAAAAGTATCATCATCACCAGAGCGGATAAAGGTAATGCCACAGTTGTCCTTAATACCAGCGAATACAATCGTAAAATGAACATTATCCTCCGCGATCGCGCTACCTACATCCCGCTAGAACACGACCCCACAAAAACGCAAGTTAAGAAATTAAAAATCTTACTTAAAAAAGTAACCTCCTGGCCCCCCGACGTCACGAAAAAACTTAAACCTTTCCGCTCCCGTCCCCCCCGAATATACGGCCTACCAAAAATCCACAAACCTAATTCCCCACTCAGGCCTATAGTAGATGCCACCAATGCACCTTGTTACAGACTGTCTAAACAGCTGGCCAACTCTCTGTCCCCCCTCACCGGAAATTCAGCTTCCTATATAAAAAACTCTACCCACTTTAAAGCCCTCACAGAAAATTTAACCTTGAATAATACAGACATATTAGTAAGCTTTGATATCTCCTCCTTGTTTACTAATATTCCCTTAACTGACACTTTACCTCTCTTAGAAAACGTTTTTCCCCCTGACATCTTAGATCTCTTTTCCTTTGCCATCAACTCTGGGTATTTCGCTTGGAATAACAAAATCTATAAGCAGATAGAGGGAACCGCCATGGGCTCCCCCCTCTCACCCCCCCTTGCCAATTTCTATATGGAAGATTTCGAAAAACGAGCCATAGACTCAGCCCCACTCAAACCTTCTATCTGGCTAAGATATGTAGATGATGTGTTCTCTATTTGGCCTCATGGCCCAGACACGTTAGATTCCTTCCTTGGTCATCTCAATAGCCTACATCCAAGAATCCAGTTTACTATGGAAAAGGAAAAGAACAATTGTTTACCCTTCCTAGACACCTTAGTCACGCGCCTGCCTAATGATACACTTGCCTTCACTGTATACAGAAAACCCACACACACAGGCAGATACATTCACAAACTCTCCCACCACCACCCCTCACAACAATATGGCATCATTAAAACCCTTACCAAGAGAGCCCACAATCTTTGTTCCAGTGGAACCGCCCTCACTACTGAGCTTAAACACATACACAGAACTTTCCTCTCCAATGGCTACAGCGAACACAGTATCAAAAAAATAATCAATTCCACCCCCATTCCCCGTCCCTCTCATCAACAAGAATTTAAAAATGCCATCACCATACCCTACATCCGTGGCACTTCGAAAAAATAGCTAAGATACTAAAAAAGTATAACCTACACACAGCATATAAGCCCTACCGCAAACTTGCTACCCTTATCCGTTCTACGAAAGATCAGCTCCCTCCTCTCTCTCTGCCTGGAGTTTACAAAGTACCCTGTTCCTGTAAGCTTGCGTACTTTGGACAGACAGGCAGATCAGCATCCATCCGCCTAGAGGAACACAAGTCGTACATCGTTAAACACAACTATGGCCATTCAGGCTTGGCTGACCATGTTTTGGACACCACCCACAGAGTATCATGGAAAAAAACCACCATGCTCCACCACAGCAAATTCAAGAAAGAGAGACTTTTCTTAGAAGCAGCAGCAGCTCTCAAAAACCAACCAAATCTTAACAAATACGGTTGCATTAAGCTTCCGAAGATTTGGGAAACAGTCATCGCCAGAGGTCCCACCTTACATTCCAGGCCACCTACAACTGCCCTTAGAGGGCGCTCCACCTAGATAGGACTTTATTGTCACCCACGTGGTTGGGCTTAGTATTGTAAGTTTTGTGTGCATGTTACATTAATTGTCTTTGTAATCCCCGTAGATGTCCTAGTGACTAGGACGAAATATAGGAAGTATTAAATTCTATTTTAATTCTTTGTGAGTGCTGTAAAAAGTCCATTAAAGCTCCAACATAAAGAAGAAGAAGAAGTTAATGTAAAAATTTAAAAAATTAACAATAATAATAAATAAATAAAATAAGCAGCCAGGAGATTAATTTTTTCCTGGGGGTAATGATGCGGTAAAACCATCTTATTACAAATGATGGGAATATTGTGAGTTGGAAGTAAAACAAGTGTTACAATCAATAACTTTGAAAGAAGAGCAGAAAACATGACCAACACTATGATACAATGCAAATTTCCTGTTTTTGAATATGTTGATAATTTGCTCCCAAATACTATGACATTTAGTATAAAAAGAAAGACAAAGATTTTGATGAAAGCCAAATCAGGATGTTTAATTCTTCTCTTGGCATACATCTTGAAAAACCAAGGCGAAGAAAGGTCACAAGAATTTAAAGTGGAATCAGAATAGAAACATTTATTTCTATATAAGCAATGCTTATATATCCACTCTTATAATGTCAGACAACACAATGATAAGGATAGCTATATAAGCATTGCTCCATAGGATAAAAAAAAAAAAAAATCAATACTAGATTGTGGTTTGAATTGTCTGCAAAACAAACATCCAAAGTCTAAGGAGAATCACTGTGAGAGAACAAATCTAGGGTGTTTGTAGCTAGGTTAAGATTATCTCATAGACATGTGAACCAATTTGTGTGAGATCACTGGTAACAGCATGTGCCATAACATCTCTACCTATTAAATCAATTCAACTGAAAAAGGGAAACTAGTAAAAGTTGGGAAGATTAAAACCTTCAGAGAAAATGAATTCACTGCTGGGAAGTTGGACTGTAGAAAATCAGCATTCAAAGAAAGGAAATCAAAAAAGTTCAGAATGATGGGTAATGCTAACAAATTTAGAGAAAGTAAATGAATAAAATGGGACAAAGAAAGCATTTTAGTCAGAGAAGATTAAAAAAAGGAGATTCAAAATTCAAATCTCAGTGACATTATATAATAGAGGAAACATGTACAAAAATGTCACTTCTGAGACAGAAACAATCAGAGAGATTAAGTGGAAAAACCATGGTGAATGATGCTTGATGAAGCTGACATTACAGTTTCTATTAGGAAAAGTGTGGCTTTGCAGACTGGACATGGAGATGAAGATGAACACTGTTGGGGTTGGAACTATGATCACATATATATTTATGAAATCAATCTAGGATTTTAGAGGTTTGCCTTTATCTGAATGTAATCTTATTTCTCTTTACTTGGCCCTTCATGTTTCTTATCGTTTAAATTGCCTTGAAATTAGCAGGGACAAAGAATACTGTAGATAGTAATGGATTATTTACCATCTTTTGACCTTGCATAGACACATGGAGAATTTCACCCATTCATGGATGTAGTGGTGTCCCCAGTATACCACTCATTTGACTCCCTCCAGGCAGGGCTGGCAGAACACTAGCAGCAGGATTATTTGCCAGCTAACACCATGAAGCCTAAAACTCTTATCACATTTAGTCTGGCATACCATACTATACTATCTACTGGCCAGTTTTGCAGAATAACCATTTTAATGCTTTATTGTTAAAAAAAGAAATGTTGACATCTCAATGATCTGATGTATCTCTGAAAATATCACTCCTAATTCATGCAAGAAATGGAAATGAAGTCAACCCGATCTTTGTTCTGGAATGCAAACATGGTTGCTGGCCACTTAAAGCAACAAATAAGCAAAGCAAAGTGGTGGTCAATGAGGATAATGAAACTCATCAACCACTTAATTGTGCCCTTCACCATAGAAGCTCGTCTTGACATTGAGGGATGTTAACACCTCAACTCCTGCCTATGTTAATTCACTATATACTTTTTTCCAGCTTGATGGCTTAATGCCTGTTGGCTTGGGAATATATCCAGGGGCACTAATAGATCCACCATTGTGACAGCATGGTTGCTGCCTGCAGGCTAACTGGACTTCACTTAAGTTCTGCATGCTCCACACTGCAAAAGCCAAAAATCCTGCCCATCAAGATATTTGGCTTCTGAGGTTTAGCCCTAGACTGAAACCATTCGATACATCTTGCTATCTCAAGAAGATATTTTAAGCTCCCTTTTAGACCAAATAACTCTCAAATGTCTAATCCTTAGCCACAACAATATTAATGTGCAACATGTTAACAATCTTTCATGTTGCGATTCATAAGAAATAAAAAAAGTGGCATGGAACTCTGTGAATTTGTCTAAACCAATAATAAATTTAGTTTAATCCTTTATCCCAATGAGAGCAAAGTTTGTGCCTGAAAATATCTTCAGGACTGAATATGGTGTTGTACTATCTTACCTGGGTAAGTAGTACAACACCAGGCAACTCATAGCACAGGTGGAGCAAGCTACTAACAACCCTATCCCAGTATCTCCCATAATGCAAAACACATCTCCTTGCGGATATGTATAATGTTATGCATTAAGGGATTGGCCACTGCCCAGACTAGTTTCGACCTTTATTTAGGTCTCTTCAGTGGGAGCCAGGCCCAGGTTGGAGATACCAGGCAGAAGCAGTAGCAAGGTCATCTTTACCTATAGGAGTTGCCAAAAGGTTTGCCACCTTTTTTTTTTTATTAAATTACTCTGGATTTAGAGAAAGATGTTGAAAGTTTGTTTTTCACTAGGTTAGACTATAATAAATTTAGTTTAACCCTTTATCCCAGTGAGAGCAAACAAAGTTTGCACCTGAAAATATCTTCAGGACTGAATATGGTGTTGTACTACTTACCCAGGTAAGATTGTACAACACCATATTCAGTCCTGAAGATATTTTCAGGTGCAAACTTTGTTTGCTCTCACTGGGATAAAGGATTAAACTAAATTTATTATAGTCTAACCTAGTGAAAAATAAACTTTCAACATCTTGTCTAAACCAAACTGGTCATTTCTAAAGCAGATCAAATTGTGCTGTCTCTTTAACACCATCTACTCAATACAAACAATCCCAACTTTTCCTTGCCATATCAAGAACCTCTCTATATGCATTCTCCAGCCAACAGAAAGACATAAAAAAAAATTTGGGATAACTTGGATACTACCAGTCTAGCCATAAATACTATTATAACTTGAATAGTGCATAAACCCATCTATCAGTAAATCATTTACAGCTTTCAGCACATACAAACCAAATGTATAACATGCACATAGCAGCACTCAATATTCAAAATGTTCCCATTTTGCCTTCATGCCTGAATAGTGTGAGATCACATATCGATACCGGCACACACAACATCCAATGGAAATGCTTCTACTGCTCGCTCCAAATGCACCTTCAGACTGGCAATGCTGTCTGAATTCTCTCAAGTTCCGACCAATCAGATGGTGATATGTGGTAGAGCAAATTCGTCTCCAACCACTGTTGTGTAGTCTTCCCTTGTGTGTGTGTGTGTGTGTGTGTGGAGACAGAGTTCTGTTGGAAGGTAGATTACTGTAAAACAAGGTGTTGTTCAGGGGCCATACCACAGGTTCCAGCACAGTCTTGATACACTTCGTAGGAGGTTTTGACCCTTTTCTCTCAGAAATTCAACTTGGATGTCTCCTGATATGTCACCCCACCCCCACCCACCCACCCACACCAAGCCATCATTGATGCGGAGTGATGACCTCTCTGAATCCAGGGTGCTGTGCAACCATCTGGGGCATATACCAAATCATTTGGCAGGTAAATGACTCTTCAATGGTGAAAATCTTCTCATCTGTGAAGAAAATATTTCTGTGTCTGGTGTTTGCATACCACTGGAGAAGTGCCTTTGATTTTATCACCCTCTGCCGCTTAAATACTGGCATTAGAAAGTGTCCAGTAGAACAATGATAAGCTCTCCCCATGGTCATCAGTTAGTATACGTGACATTGTTCTCTGCAAAACAGTCATCTCTTGCAACATCACTTTCATTCTCACAGGATTACAGTGGAGGTGTGCCCTCACAAGCTCTTGCATCCTAATGCAGTTTGGTCAATCTGTTCTTTGGCAGTCAGATACATCTTCTGTATTGTTATAATGGTTAATAGTGTGATATACACATATATCCTACTGATCCCTAGTGTTTTTAGCATATTGAAAATAACAGGTGGTTACATTCCAACCTTGTGAGATGCTATTATAGCTACATGGTTCTCATAATCTCCCCACTGCATGTTAACCCATAAAACTAAACAACTCTCTCTCTACTGATAAAAATGCAAATATTGGCTGCACACGGTGCCACTATAGGAACCAGGCTCACAGTTCTGTGGGCAGCACAGGACTATGCAGAAGTTGTAACAGTATTTATGGCAAGACTGTGAATTAAAAGTATTAAAAGTCATATGCCTCCTTTCACAACTGGGCTCAAAACATATGTTCTGGATTAACACTTTCACCACATTTCATATTCATTCCGCATCTACCCTACATCATAGCAGCAAGCTTACATTTAGCTCATTCCAAAAAAAAGAGGTAAAAGTAAACCAACAAACTATCATTTCACTGTCTTCACATCAGTTTTATTTATTTATTTTAATATTAGATGAAATCCTAGACCTTCTTCAATATAAAGGAAACATTCCAGTGTAAGAAGTCTACAAGTCTGAAAGATTTCCTGACTTAATTGAATAACTGTTGTAATAGATATGGTATGAAGGTCAGCAGTAAAAAGACAAAGACAATGAAAATAGGCAGAAGCATTGAAAATATCAACTGTATTGTGAATGGAGAACCTACAGAACAAGTAAAACATTTCAGCTACTTGAGCACGATTTTAGTGAAGATGCTAAATTAAATATGGAAATAAACAACATAATCAACAAAGTTCATATGGTAGGAAGTCAACTGAATAAACTTATATGGAATATAAGAGAAAAAAAATAAACTTAGAGAGAAATTAGTCAAAACACTAAATTAGCTGTATACATTCAAACTAATTTTAACTTATGGATCTGAGAGCTGGGTCAGAAGTAAAACACTTGACCAAAGACTAGAGACAGCAGATATGAGAGTCCTGAGAAAGATTAAGGGAATGAACAGATGGCATCAATGGCAATATCATATTAAAAACGAGGATATTAGGAAAAAATTTGACATTGTCAGCATCCAGGAATGCGTTAGCAGAGCTAATCTCAAGGGATAACTTAAA
Source organism: Typopeltis vanoorti (assembly GCF_054136105.1). Taxonomy (NCBI): domain Eukaryota; kingdom Metazoa; phylum Arthropoda; class Arachnida; order Uropygi; family Thelyphonidae; genus Typopeltis; species Typopeltis vanoorti. The sequence goes on along the minus strand of NC_143556.1, from coordinate 44,424,315 downwards.
CAGAATGGGAGAGGAAAGAAGAGTTCTCTGCCCAGTTGGCAGGAAAAAGACCCAGAGGAATACCAAGATATAGATGGATTAAAGTTGGAGTCTTGACAGGTAACAAACTGATTTGGAGGAAAACAGTATATCGAAAGAAAAAAGAAGAAAAAAATAATGATGTAAATTACCGTATTTTCCGATGTATAAGACATTCCTATGTATAAGCCGCACCCAAGAAATTTAATACAATTTTCTGGAAAAAACCTAAAACCTAACACAAAATATCTCAACACGTCAACTCAATACTGATAAACATCGGTAACTGATTACTCGGATAAGATATTATGAAACTTGAATAGGGACTCCCCGTTCTTAGCCAATGACGCGCTAGAAGTCACGTGAAGGTCACGCATCAATTTTATTGCACCATTAACCACCTACAAAGATCTTGGAACATAAAAAGGGAGTGCGTATGACTTTGAAAAGAGGAAACAATCTTTACCTTCATTATATAAGATGCATCCCAATTTTAAGATGAATTTGTAAGGTAAAAAAGTGCGTCTTATACACCGGAAAATACAGTATATCCTGTACACCCCTTGAGGGTATATCAGGAATTTGATGATAATGAAGTTCTAGGCTTCAAAATTTCATTAACTATTGAGAACTAAACAAAAAGACAAGTGTTTTTGTTTTTTTTAAAAAATCAGCTTACATCAAGCATTTCCGCATCAGATGAATCATTGTCGAAAGGTGTAAATTCCATTTCAGTAATTTCAGATACATCTTCATTAGCAGCTAAATAAAAAAAAAAAAAAAGAAAGAATGGTAATCTATAATAGATTATAGATTATGAAACAAATAAATGATTTATTACAAATAAATTTGAAACAAATAAATAAATTTCATAATTTTTCTAATGTAAATGTTAATAGGTTCTTCTCTGCCAACCTGGTTGATTGAATGGAAATCATCTCAATTCTCCTATCAATAGTCTGTGAGTTCAAATTCCACAGTGGACACAGATGTTCATGTCTTTAGGTAGCACATGAATTTTAGAGTATGGTTCAGAGCACAGGTGGCCAACAGCAGGCCGGCGGGCTGCATGTGGCCTGTAACGTGATGTTGTGCGGCCCACGGCAGGATAAAAACTATATTAAATTATATGTATTATCAATTTAGTTATTAGTTTCAACCACAGATTTTCTGATACTAGTTATATTCATTATTTCTGATGACGGAAACAATTTATATTCTTTCTTTCTTTTCTAACAGAAATGGAGGCAGAATATGACGATTTAGTGTTGTACACAGAAGTACGTTGGCTAAGCAGAGGGTACTGTTTGAAACGGTTTTTTGCTTTGAGAAAGGAAATAAAACAGTTTTTAGAGGAACACGCGAAGATAAACGAAGAACCAATCACAAAATTATATGATCCTCATTTTAACAGCTTACTCTCCTTTCTAACAGACATCACACACCACATGAATGAACTCAATGTGAAGTTACAGGGACGTAATCAACCAATCTAAGATTTAGTTGGACACCTAGATAGGTTCATAAATCAACTGAAGGTTTTCAAATTCACCCTAGTGAGAGGAATCTTGGTACATTTCCCTTCCTGCAGGGAGTTGATGGAGGAGAGCCATGACATTGACTTCAAGTTTTCTGTGCCAATGTTAGACCAACTTTTGGAGCAATTCAGTAAGCGATTTTCTGACTTCAGTGACATGTGGCCACAACTGACATTATTTAACAACCCAATGAAATGCGACATTTCAGAGCAGCATGACACTATTCAATTGGAGTTGCATGACCTTCAAAGTGACCCCTTTCTCTAGGTGGCTGGTACCAAGGGAAAGATATCCTGCATTGAGTGATTTCAGCTTGAGAATTGCATCAATGTTTGGAAGCACATACATATGTGAATGCACTTTCTCAACTATGAGGCTGGTTAAATTATCACAAAGAAGTCGACCAACTGATGACCACCTTCAGGATTTGTTATGAATATCTTCATCATCGTTGAAAATCGACTTTGATGAACTTGTTGCCACACATGAAGGCCCACAGTATTCTCATTAAGTTGTGTTACATGTGAAAAAACCAGAAATATGTAATTAAATTTAATTTAACAACTTATATTTAAATCAATCAAGTATTTTATATTGTTCTCCCAGTGGTAAAATGATTTAACAAATATAGTATTCAATATACATAACTATTGCCTTGAAAAAATGCAGTTTATTTTTATTTAAGTTCTGTCTAAAAGTGTGCGGCCTGTGACGCTACCACTCATCATATATTGGTCCTCTTATAGAATGAAGTTGGCCATGCCTGGTTCAGCGTAATCTGCTTAAACTTCAAATGAACAATCATTAAATTAATGTTTATTTAAATTAAAAAGTATCTTGAAGATAACCAAGCTCTGTGGCAATGGTTGTGTGATTAAAACAAATAGCCCTGGCTCTGTATGTAAGCGTTTTGAGGATACTGTAAAGTTTTTCTGTACTAAAATGTATGTTTTGATTTACTTAAGTATAAAGAGCTAATAAGCTTCATTTCGGCAATGAAAACATTACTTAAATTAAGGGGATATTAAATCCCACATAGTTTTAAAACCGAATAAGAAACTCAAATATTGGAATCAAAGAGTTTCTAGCCGAATATAGTAAACTATAAAGTATCGGCGACACTAGCGTTAGCCAATGCAAGTGATCCTAGTACGTAGTACAATACTGGACGACTCGTTGCAAAGGTGAGGGAAGTTCAGATCGCTATTCTTAGGTATTTTCCATAATGTAAAAACACATTTCCTAGGAAATGTATGCTGTTATTACATTATGGAGGGAGGTCACTACCCAGACCGGTTTCAGCCTTTTTTGAGGCTTCATCAGTGAGTAGCTAGACCTAATACCAAAGTGTATAGCGAAAAGAACTTATATACTCTGCGAACGAGTTTTCCAAACAGGTGCAACCATTAAGTTACTTAAGTATAAAGGGCTAATAAGCTTCATTTCGGCAATGAAAACATTACTTAAATTAAGGGGATATTAAATCCCACATAGTTTTAAAACCGAATAAGAAACACTCTCTGATTCCAATCTTTGAGTTTCTTATTCGGTTTTAAAACTATTTGGAATTTAATATCCCCTTAATTTAAGTAATGTTTTCATTGCCGAAATGAAGCTTATTAGCTCTTTATACTTAAGTAACTTAATGGTTGCACCTGTTTGGAAAACTCGTTCGCAGAGCATATAAGTTCTTTTCGCTATACACTTGGGTATTAGGTCTAGCTACTCACTGATGAAGCCTCAAAAAAGGCTGAAACCGGTCTGGGTAGTGACCTCCCTCCATAATGTAATAACAGCATACATTTCCTAGGAAATGTGTTTTTACATTATGGAAAATACCTAAGAATAGCGATCTGAACTTCCCCCACCTTTGCAACGAGTCATCCGATATTGTACTACGTACTAGGATCACTTGCATTGGCTAACGCTAGTGTCGCCGATACTTTATAGTTTACTATATTCGGCAAGAAACTCTCTGATTCCAATCTTTGAGTTTCTTATTCAGTTTTAAAACTATGTGGGATTTAATATCCCCTTAATTTAAGGTATGTTTTGATGTTTAAATGCGGTAAAAATGTAACTAACGTATCTAGGTTATTAGATCAAACATGTTATAGTGTCGTCAGACAATCTGCATGCAGGGTATGTTTCTAGAAATTCTATACAGAAACTGGGAGGGGGGGCACCCACTGCAGAACATATATAAATAAATAAACATAAATTAATTTGCTAAAGATTTCAAAGACATTCTAAGATAATATTTAGCCTGAGTTCTCTGAATTTCTTTTTTATCTGGCTCCTAGATGGTACCTGGATAGGAGGGTAGTAATTTTCACTTACAATTTGAATTGATTCTATAACAATCTAATGTGAGTGCAGCATGTTTTTAAAAAGTTGAAATTTGTGCTCTGAAAAGACTGATTTCAAATATTAGTAACGCAATAAATTGTTTATTTTGTTCTACTGGTGCTGTTTATACCGTAAAGCACAATAATCAAAACCTGATGGTGGATTCGAGAAGATAAAGAAGCAGTCCTGGAAAAGAAGAAAGAATATCAAATGTTACAGCAACTGTGCTCTGAGAAAGTTCAGAGAAAAACAAAAGAATGACACAATGTAAAAGAAATTAATTAAAAGGAATGGGAAGACTTTGGTAAAAATATAGACATTAAATATCATGAAGCTGGCAAAAGCTTTTGGAGGCTGTTGAAAAATATTAGAAATGATAGAAAGAGTACTGTAAAAGGAATCAGACAAAAAGATTACAAAATATATATATGTAATTCATCAGTAATTGTAAGTTCAAGTTGGTAAATTCAAAGTGAATTTAACTGTTTATAGTTAAATTCAGTTTGAATTTAACTATAAACAGTTTCTCCAATGATTCATCAAGTTACATAATATGACCAAAGTACATAAACTTCTATTTAGCGATCATCACCTCCAAGGAGCATTCTGTCTTTATATTCTCTAAAACCTTCTTATTGGTCATTCTTGCAGCCCATGGGATTCTTAATAGTCTTCTCCGACCCACAATTCAAATGAATTAATTTGCTTTATGCCTTTCTTCTTAATAATCTAGCTTTCACATACATACATACATCACTACTGGAAATACCACTGCTTTGATAATTCTAACTTTTGTGGCCTTGCACCTCTATCTTTCATAATTTTGTCAGGTTTAACATCACTTTTGTTTTGCTGATATTTAAATTAAGTCCAGCTTTGTTACTTTCCGTCTTAACTAATAGAATCAACCGCTCTAGATCTTCCTTAGTTTCTGCTATGAGGGTTGTATCATCTGCATATCTTAAATTATTTATTTTTCTGCTACCAATCTTAATTCCAGCTGGATCGTTGTCTAAATCAGCCATTCTCATAATATATTCACTATAAATATTTAAAAAGGTAGGGTGACAGTATACAACCCTGCCACACTCCTTTTTCCACTCAAATACTGCCTGTTTCTCCAAAGATCGTTTTTACTGAAGCTTCTTGGTTGTCATACAGCTCTTTTATCAAGAGAATTAGATGTTCAGGTATTCCCATTGATCTCATTACAATCCATGGTCTGTTGTGATCCACACAATTAAAAGCTTTCCTATGATCAATAAAACATGAATACTTCCTTCTGAAATTCTCTTGTTCTTTTCATAATCCTCTCATGTTTGCTATTTGGTCTCTAGTTCCTCTACCTCTCCTAAAGCCTGCATGTTATTGTGGCATTTCTCTATTCACATATGGCTCCAACCTTTGTTGGATCACTTTTAGCATAATTTTACTTGAATGTGAAATGCGATGGTTCTGTAATTCTCACAATTTCTGGGATTTGATTATTTTGGAATTGAGATGAATATTGATGTTTTACAATCTCTAGGTCAGTATTTCAGTCATCATTTTCATTACTTCATTCCCAGCTGCTCTCAAGAATTCCACTAACACACCATCAGAACCAGGAGCTATTCCTTTTGCCAGCTGTTCCATTGCTGATATCACTTCACTTTTCATTATAATGGTTCCTCGATAAATTCTCACCTTTTAATTCTCCTTTAATATTATTATCTTTCTTGTACAAATCGTCTACATACTCTTTCCGTCTTTTTTTCACTGCTTTTTCTTCCATCAAACATTTACCTGCATTACTTTTTACAACTTCTAATCTAGGGATAAACTTCCCTGTAGCATCATTTATTTTTCTAAACAGATCTCTTGTTCTACCCATGATATTGCTTTCTTCAATTTCCTTGCACCTTTTGTTTAGATGTTTTTCTTAATCTTTCCTAGACTGTCTCTAGAAATCTGCACCTTAATTCTAACCCTTTCTTTGTTTCTCTGAAGTTTCATTTTTCTTCTGTCCTCTGCTTTTTGAATAGCATCTTCTGACAACCATTTACAATCTTTCTTTCTTGTTGCTTTATTTAGAGTCTTCTTTGTTGTGTCTATGACTGTACATTTTGTTTTTCCCATAGTTCTTCTAATTCTCTTCCTGTCTTCTCCAAACTTTTTAATTTCTTCCCAACTTCTACTTTAAATGTTTGATTTATAGGATTTAAATCAAATCTGATAGTGTCCTTTGGTTTCATCTTAGCCCTTAATTTCAATTTCAATTTAACTTCAGCTATCAATAATTCATGATCTATCTCACAATCTGCACCAGATAGTGTTTTTGCTAGTTAGATAGCACTCCTCCACCATCTGCTGGCAATAATATAATCTATCTGATTTCTGTATTCTCCATTAGGTGAAGTCCATGTGTACAATCTTCTTTTATGTTGTGGGAAGCAAGCGTTTGCAATAAACAACTGTTCTCAACACAAAAACTGCAACATCCTTTCTCCTGCTTCATTCCTCAGTCCTAAATCAAATTTTCCAGTGATACCTCATTCTTCTTTTTTCACCCAGTTTTGCATTCCAATCACATACTATAATACAAAACCTCTTTTATCAATACTGTATATTACTTGTTGCAAGCTGCTGTAAAATTCTTCTACCTCATCTTCATTTGAATCTGTAGTGGGTGCATACACCTGTATGAGTGTAACATTAACTTGGTATGCCTTTATTCTGATTAGAATTATTCTATCTGGGTTGTAATCCTAGAATATATATATATATATATATATATATATATCAGGGGTGAATATTCTGGGTGTGGTAGGTGCACGCCCAAGGAATAGCAACATCACTGATATTTTATTTTTGCATTTATTCCTGTTAAAGAATCCCCTAATTGTTTCCTAGTTTAATGTGATTCCTAAAATTAAACACAGTATATTAATGCTTCATGAAGAGAACACTTTTCAACACATAAACATTGCATCACATTCACGTTAATAGCTCGGGTATGAGGTCACATATACTAACACCTTTGAGCCTTTTAAACAGATGTGCAGATGGCAGTGTGTTAAATTCTTAGCGTTTCAGTGGTTTTAAATGAGCCAGAAGTGTGGCAGGATGTACACTGAGACAATAGCACCCAGAAGTTGTTAGTTGCTGTGACTGGTTATTGTTTGAAGCAATCCTATTGAGCATTGTTATTTGTCATGAGTTGCTGTTTTTGCTTTCTGAGTTTCATCTGTTTTATGTGAGTAAGTGTAAACTAATGTGTTTACAACACTGATATAGACAAATTTTTAATATATATTTATAATTTCTGCTCATATTTACAATGAGAAACAATGTTGACGATGTACTGAATGTCCCATTTTCTGCCAGAGCTTTTGAGGAGTGTATGATTATAGTTGAATGAGGTTAGAACTTGTGTATAAATAAGTAAGTAAAATTAGTTATTTCAGTCTTTCTTTCTTTGGTTCAATCCAGAAAAATAATAATTTCCGAAGTGATTACTTTTTCCAATTTCTGTGCATATTATATGGATGTATTTAAAAATCAAATAAAAATTCAAATTATCCATGTCTCACTGTAGTATTTGCCAATGATAATCTAATCTCACCACAAAGTTAAACCTTTTTTAACTTTGTGGTGAGATATTCATTTGACCTATTGTTCATTTGACCTTTATGCTCTCAATATTTAAAATCATATTAATTGATAAATTAAAGTATTCAAAGTTATCCTACAATTAATTGAATTGGACCAATTAAGATGAGCTATGCACTCTGAAAACTTTCATACATCAACAAAAATGCAATCATATAGTCAAGCTGACATGAAATTTTGTAGCACAGGTTGCATAAGCACACGACAGCACACCCAACCTAAATGGGAACGCGATGCCACTGATATATATATATATATATATTGTTATTGGAATTGACTCGGGATGTATATATTTAGAAAATTAATATTTAACTGACTAGAACCCGAGAAAGAATAACACAAAAAAAAACTTTAATGAATCATGACTAGTTTCATTGGTGTCCCGACTTCTTCAGGTGAATTTCTGATGAAACTAGTCGTTATTCATTAAAGTTTTTTTTTTTTTAATACTTTCTCAGGTTCTAGTCAATTAAATATTCATTTTCTAAATATATATATATATATATATATATATATATATATATATATATATATATTTATATATTTATATATATATATAAATATAATAAATATATATATATATAAATATAATAAATATATATATATATATATATATATTTATTACTCTGGGCATCTAGAATATATATTCTAGATGTCTGGAGTAATTACTTTGAAACACTACTAAATGAAAAAAGAAGTGACAGAATGAAAATCAAAACTATTAAAGGGGAATGTAATCAGGAGTACATATTAACACTTGAGTGGAAAAAAGCCATCAAAAAGTTCTACAGTGGCTGCATTGAATAAATCAGAAGGCTCAGAAGTTCAAATTCCATATAACTGGAATAGAGATCTGATAATATCTGATACCCTCTATAAAAAAAAGAATAATAATAAATAAATAAATAATAAAAAATAAACCAATTTTGAGAACAGAGGAATTTCTATAAGTGCTGAAGGTAAGATTTATGCTAATATACTTGAGAAGGGCCTGAGAAAAATTGTGAAAGAGAAACTTGGAAGAAGCTGGGTTAAGGCCAAATAGAAGATATCAGAATCAAATTTTTACTTTAACAAATAACTAAGAAATAACAGAATATAACAAGGATCCATGTCTTAAGTTTTGTAGATCTTTAAAAAACAGATGATAAAATGTGAGAAAATCTGCAAGAAAAATGCTAAAATTATGTGATGTAAACAGGACATCATATCCAGCAATAACAGTCATATTTAGGTTGCAAGTTAGCAGCTAGAATTGAAGAAGATACAGAAAGTTGTTTTTGTGTAAAACCAAGTGTAAGACAATGGTGCACATTATCATCTTATTCCTCATTTATATAGATTAAATTATGAAGGAAAGTAGCATTAGGCTTAAATGAAAAAACTGGTATGTTAATCTCAGCTCTACTTATACTGATGATGTTATACTCTTAAATAAATCCTGTACAAGTCTGCAGTATTTCTTATCTGAACTGAATAACTACTGCAAGAAAATCAGCAGTAACAAGACAAAGACAAAAAATGGCATAAATATTGAAAACAGCTTGTTCTGAATGGTATACCTATAAAACATTACAGATATTTAGGCACAATTTTTTGTGAAAGTAGTGAATTAAATACGGAAATAGATTTCAATTAACTCCCCACCTGCTTTGATAGTGAATAAACTTATTTGGAAGAAAAGAGAAATTAATCAAACTAAACTAGCTGTATACAAGAGAGTATTCAAGCCAATTTAACTAATAGATCTAATTACTGGTTTAGAAATAAAAACAGTTGATCAAAGACTATAAAGCACAGACAGAGTTCTGAGTAAAGTTAGGGGAGTGAGTAAATGGGTTCAACATTGGCATAATTCTATTAAAAATAAAAATATTAAGAAGGAACCTGGCAGAAATGTGCAAGTAGAGCTAATCTTAGATGATAATCAAAAACAGAATAGGCTAGAATAGAAGAAAGCTTAGTCAAACAGGTGTTTGATATAGGATGGTAGGGGAAAAAAAAAACCATGGAAACAAGATCTATATGGATTGATGAAATCAGAAGTCCTTAAAAAATCAAAATATAAATGCGACAACACTGAAGTCCTGACAAATAATAGACTAATTTGGAAGAATTTTTTTGAAAGGAAGTTAGTAATAATATAAACTTTATCATGCAGTACTGTCATAATATCCTGTACACCTCTCATGGATATATAGGCTGGCCTGGTTGAGTGGTTAACGTATCCGCTCTCCAGTCAAAAGGCTGTGGGTTTGAATCCTGCTGTGGGCATGGATGTTTGTGATTGTCTGTGAAAATACTAGTGGTGGGTAGTAGATGTCATTGGTGTAGACGATGCGGTTCACTGTAGTTGATGGATTGAGTGATGGAGAGTTGTAGAGCAAGTGCCCTTCCTTGATGAGTTCTTGGACTTCCTGGTGGTGTCATGTAATAATAATAATATATTAGGAATTTGATTATGATACAGTCAATAGTTATAAGGCAAAGTAATGCGTTGAGCAAAAGAAAAAAAAGTTTTTGGATGATGAAGAAGCCCCTTTTTGCAATAGACTGGAATTTGCAAGTGTCTCAAGAGGAGAGATATCTTGTCTAGAGTTTTGTACTAAAGAAAAATAGTTATTTTTTTCACATAATGCAGGACAGTATTGAACATAGTCAAGGCAGGATTTCACTGACACTGAAATCAGCAGAGTTATCGTAACTCTACTAAAGAATGGCTTGATATCAGAATTTAGGACTGCAAAAACTAATATTCCAACTGTGCAAGGTTTTTCAAAATGAGAGAAGGAAATGAGCTGTCATCAGCAAACTGTTGATTGAGTTTGCAGTCAACTATAAAAGGTTATTGATGTATAGTAAAAAAAAAGTGTAGATGAAAGTAGATGCACCAAAAGAACTGGTTGGTTTCTGAAACTAAAGATTTATAACAAGAACTGCTAGGATATTTGATACTGATTATGATTATTTCATAAAGATTTGCATAAAATATTACCTTTGACACTTTTTATACTTTTTTGATTAAGTAGAATACTTTTTCTAGGACTGCGGTTTTTGTTTATATCATTCTGTATCTTGAATGTTATTTTTCTGAAATTAGTTCTTGAAATTACATTCTTTTCATCTGAAGCATCATTTTTAGCTAAATCTTTTTTAGGATTCTTGGTGTCAGTTTTCCTTGAAGGACACAAAATTATACATTTTGGATTTCTACATTCTTTTGGAGTTAAACCTTTAGTTATGTCACAGTCTTTTTCAAATGTTACTGTATTTACAGATGATTTATGCTTTTCTTTTCTGATGTGCTTAACTCTATGTTCTAATACCATATTCTGTTTCTTGATATTCCTTGAGGATTCTAGCTCCTCTTCTTTACATGCTTCTTTCTTCTTCTTCTTTAAATTCTGAAACAAAACATAATATGAAATTAGAATTCTATTTTAATAGCATTTTGCAATTGCACCTGAACTAAAGTCACACTACAATGAAAAATTAAATTATTATTATTACATGACACCTCCAAGGAGCCCAAAGACTCATCGAGGGAGGACACCCACTTTACAACTCTGTCTCCACCACTCATCAATTCATCAACTACAGTGAACCGCAACTACCATCATCATCAACACCGATGCCATCTACTGCCCACCACCACTAGTATTTTCACAATCACAAACATCCACACCCACAGCAGGATTCGAACATGCAGCCTTTTGGCTGGAAAATGGATATGCTAACCACTTGGCCAACCAAGGCCAGCAATGAAGTTTCCAAAAAAAAAAAAAAAATTGCTGTCATCTGAGAGTGGGGAGAGAATACTGGAAGAGAATAAATATAATTACAGTGATTGAAATGGAATAGTTCATAATTAAATGATTATTTTTATACAGGCACCTCCATGGAGTCTGAAGACTCATCACAGGAGATCCAATCTATCATACCTCTCCTTGAACCCATTAACAAACAAAGTACTCACAACTGACTCTGGCAACCCATTCCACTCATTCACCACTCTGCAAGCAAAAAATCTAGTCCTCACACCTTTATTCAATTTCCAGGGATGATCCCTTGTTCTGGTCCCTCTAGACAAGTAGTGCTGAAACATTTCCCCTGTATCAATCCTATAAAATCCTTAAAGCAACTTAAATGTTTCTATCATATCTCTTCATTTTCTCCTATAAACCAACTTCTGCAATCCATACACTTTCGGTCTATCCTCATAGGGCACATTCCATAGGCCACTCACCATCTTGGTCACTTGCCTCAGAATCGTCTCCACCACTTCCTCATCCCCAAGAAACCCAGGAGACCAGACTTGAGCACAGTAATCCAGATGTGGGCATATCAAGGCCTTATAAAGAGGATTGACAACTTCCTTATCTCTACTTGTTAATGTGTTCTTCAATACCCAAGTAATCTTATGGGCTAATCTTAGCAACCTTAGCAATATGTCCTCTAACTTTAACTCTCTGTCTACCACCACTCCTAAATCTATAGCTTCATCTATTTCCTGGAGTACAGTGCCAGCAATGTGATAACACAGCTTGTAATCTAATTATCCCAGAATGCATAACTTTACATTTCTAAACATTAAGCTGACACCCATTATCTTTTAAACTATACAGAAAGCCTATTTAAATTGTCCTGCAAGCTCTCCACATCACCTTGATTAACTATTACTCTACCTAATTTCGCATCATCAGCAAACAACTGAATATTTCCTATATCATTTATTGACAAATTAAACAGCAATGGTCCTAGTAATGAATCTTGTGGCACACCACTAGTCACCTGTTTTTACCTCGATTCTGCTCCTCCATATACCACTTTTTGATATCTGTCCAGTAGCCACCCTCTTATCCACTTAACCAGTGTCACATCCATCCATTATTTTTAGGAATTTTTTCCCACCTATGAAATGTTGTATATGATAGGAGGGCTGTTAGATTTGAAATTACATAATAGAAAATGTCTACTTGTGTTTGTGAACTAATTCCACTGATGCAAAGAAAGCTTATTATGAAAAGCTCTCATGATTTTTCCCTCTTACTGTACTGACTGTTTGAATTCCAGGTTGGACATAACTGTTTCAGAATGCCTTTAGGTAGTAGATGAATTTCATGACCCAATGTGAGCTCATTGCCAGTTTATGAGCATACTTAAAGTAGTACTAAATGTATGATACCTTTACAAGTTTTAATGGGTATTTAACAGGTTATCTTATTTTCTGATACTACACTATCAAAAAAATAACCTGGTATTATTCACATTCAACAATTTGTAATTACAGCTAATCTATAATGGCAAAAAATAAAGGTTCGAAGCAAAAAAAAAAAAAAAACAGGAAAAAGACTTAGAGGAATGCCAAGATACATGTGGGTTGATACAATTGAGAGATTTTTCTCAAGTTTTTAATCTATAGAGGATAGAAATCAATCTAAAGCTGTTCAAAATTAGAGACCTGAAAAATAATAGCTCAATTAAAGAAAAATTGTTGATAGCTATCTATTAATTTAATATTAGTATTCAACTCCACCTTTTCTATAAATTCCTCAAATTTAGTACTTGAGCAAACGCTCAAGTACTAAATTTCAGAAATCTTTAGAAGCCAAACAATTAACCTCCATAATTCCATTTTGCACAATACAATGGCAGAACAATGTATGGTTTCTGAATAGAAGTTAATATACTGTATTTCAAAAGCTATTTCAATTAACTCCAATTTGCTGTCAATAGCTGTCCATAATGGACATATATTATGAAGTATGGTTGCAGTGTTTACGAAGCAGTTATTAAAGCAAGAATTGTAAACACTGCAAGCATACTGAAATCATCTGAGCATGTAAGAAGAAAAAAAACATTTCATATGGTTGAGATCACTCATGAGGACTTTCTTTCCAAACCATTCGAAGACTCCATCACTAACAGAATGAAAACTATGGGATTATCAGTCAACTGGCTCAATATGGAATGGAATAAATTAGAGAGGTCACCACCACAAATTATATAATTCAAATGCAAATTTAACAAATATATAGAGTTTGATTCAATAGCTATTAAAAAAATCCAAAGAAGGTAAACCATCAATTTTGAAAAATGTAGACTAGCCCTTGTTATATCTTTCTGATAAATCTAACAAAAGAAAGACTGTGATTTTACTTAGTGTCCTCTTCTGTTGGGGATGGGTTGAGTCTTCTGTGTTTCCACAACAACCTTCAGGAGTCTTAGTTTCTTGAGTGGCTGGTGAGCTGTCTATATGTTTGTAATCCAGAGTTAGCTTTTATTGATGTTATCCATTTAGTTCTTGGTCTTTCTTTTTTTTTTCTTTTTTCTTCTTATCTTGCATACAGAGTGAAGTTGGGTAGCCTTTGTGGTGGGCATGTCGAGAGAGAATGCCCATACCACTGAAGTTGTCTTCCTTCGATCTTTTCTATTAATGAGTCTGTCTAGTTTAGGTCTTGTCTTACAGTTTCATTTGTTTTCTTTTCTGTCCATTTTGTTTTATTCATTTATTCTGAAACATTTCATCTCGAAAGCCTCCGATTTTCATATCTGTATTCTTGAGTGTCCAAGTTTCTGAAGCATTTTACACAGTGGGTATTATAATTGCATTATATAATTTTATTTTTAGAGGTTGGAGATTTTATTATTTTTCCAGATTTTACCTAGATTATTAAATGATGACCATGCTGTCAATATTCTATATTTAATAGTAGTCATGGTATCTAAGTTCTGTTATTACTGTTCCTAAATAGTTGAATTGTTTTACCTGTTCAATTCTTGATCCTTTTCAAAGAGAAGTTTACTTTTTCTTCATTTTTTCCAACTACCAAGATTTTTGTTTTGTCTGTATTTATGGTCATGCTGTATTCTTTAGCCATATTGTTTAGTTTGGTTATTAGGTTAGCAATTTTTTCTTTGTGTCCACTATCATTATGATGTCATCTGCATATTTTATGTTATTAAGGTTATAACCATTTAGGTTGAATCCTTTTTCTCCTTCCAAGACTTGGTTAACCATATCCTCTACGTAGATGTTAAAAGGTATGGGGAGATGGGACATCCTTGGGTTACTCCTTTACTGACATTTATTTTATCTGTTGTTATACTGTTAAATTTAATCATTTCTTCTGTGAGATTATAATATTTTTCTAAGTCTAGGGTATCTTCATTGATTTGTTTCTGTTTTAATATTCTTTATAAAGTTACTCTATTTATTGAGTCAAATGCCTGTTTAAATTCCATAAAACAGTAATAGATATTTTTGTTATGTTCCCAGTATAATGCTGCTAGTCTTTGTATTTTCATTCGTATGGAGTTTCCTCCCTATTTCTCCCCCGTCCCAACTGGGGCAAGTTGCGCCCCTCATGGGGGTTAAGTATTTATGACTGTAGATCCATGTGTGTTCATGGGGCTGGTTTGCCTGCTTGCGGGATAAAAAACCACAGATGAAATGGTGGAAAAAACCCTGCTTTCCACACCCAAGACCGGCTAACTTGGCCATGGCTGAGGAAGATCCTTAAGCTCCTCATGTCGTTGACGGGAATCGAACCTAGGACACTCCTTCCCCAGGCCCATGGTTGCGAAGCACATAGCCACTAGGCTAACCGTTCGGACAGTCTTTGTATTATGAATATCTGATCCAATGTGGAATGATTCTTTCTGAAGCCTGCCTGTTCCTCACTAAGAATGATCTCATATGTGCTTTTTATTGTGTTCTGTAATACTCTTGTAAATATTTTTCAGCTGAGTAATGTGATTAGTCTGTAATTTTTACAATTTTTCTTATCACTTTTCTTGTAAATTGGTATGATAATTCCTGTTCTCCATCTTATCCAATCTTCTTTCCAGACTTCTGATGGAATATGGTCTATCTCTGGTGCTTTATCAGATTTCATTTGCTTTAGAGCATTCTCCACTTCCGATGGAAGAATCATTAAGGTGTCATGTCGTGAGTTAGTATGAGGCCTTATTAGGTAGTCACTGCTTTCATTCTTAAAGGTTTCTTGGAAGTGTTCCATCCATTTTGTTTTTATTGCATTTGGATTTCCTGTTTCCTCACCATGATGGTTGATCACTGTTAGAGGTAGTGGTGAAAAGTTTTTTGTAATTTCTTTGTGTTATGTAATATTTTTGAGTTATGGTGTTTATATGCCTTGCATTTTTCTACTTTTTTTGTTTAGCCAGTTTTCTTGAGATTGTCTGCAGAGTTTATCAATTTCAATTTTGAATTTTTTGTATTTCTTCTTGTTTTCTTCTGAAGTATGTCTGTTTATTTTTGTTTTTAGTTTTCTTTTTTCTTCACATTTTTTTTAAAATTTCAGATGTTATCTATTTATTATTGGTCTCTTATAAATTCCTAAAGTTTCCCTTGCTGAGTTAATATTTATTTTCCTGTTTTCCAAAAGTTTTTGGTTTCTCATCTGTTTGGGTCCTATTTATTTCTTCAATTTTCCTAATGTCTAGTCTTATTTGGTTATTTTTTAACTTTTTCATGTGGGGTTTATCAATCCTATTTCTTTTATAGTTGACTTTGAATTTTATCTGCATCATTTTTGGTTGAGGTTTTTCATTTATTTCTAATTAGGATATAATCTATACAATTTCATATTTCTCTACCTGGTGAGGTCCAGGTGTATTTAAAATTAGGTCTATGGTAAAACATTGTATTTGAGATGACAAGGTTGTTTTCTTTGCAGAAATTGAGCATATTTCTCCCCTTTCATTTTCGGTTCCAATTCCAAATTTCCCCATTACTTAATTTCAACTCTAAGTTCTGATCTCAGAGTTGAAATCTCCGATTATGAATAAGATGTCTCTGCAGTTAGTATTATCTATTTCTTTTTGGAGATTATTGTAGAAGAGCTCAATGTCTTCTTCATTAGCACTTGCATCCAGTGCATAAATCTGAATAATCTGTATGTGTAGTCCTTTTTCTTTGGCTTTCAGTCTAATTACTATTATTCTGGATGAGATAGGCTTGATATCTGTTATACTCGCAGTAAGATTTCATTTTATTAGAATTGCAACTCCTTCGCTATGCACATTGTGTCTTCTTCCTGAATAGAATAATTTACCTTCTGACATGTTTAGGCATCCTTCTCCTGTCCAGTGGGTTTCTGAGATTCCTATAATATCCCGCTTTATCCTTATCAGATTTTCTTGTAGAATTTGGAGTTTTCCCTGCTTTGTATAAAGAGATCTGATATTTACGGTAGCTATATACTTATCACATTTCTCTGACCACAAAGAAGATTTCTCACCGAGTATGAGATGTATTCCTGGTAGTCAAGAAATAATCCATGGAAGTTTTCGACATTTTAGTGGCTGGCTTGCCATTCCTCTGTCATACCCTTTGGTCCACGGCTCCTTATTCTTTATTCGGAGAAACCCGTTGGGGCTTCCCTCAAGGGATGCGCTTGGTAGGAGTCTGGTTTAACCATTAAACATGAATATCACAAAAATAAGTTTAAAGACAAATCAAGGTGACAGCATTGGATGCATCTGACACTGAAGACATTCTTTATAATGACAGTAATAATATTTTTTTTTCAGTCAAATTTTATTATTTATACATAATATTTATAATACACTGCATGAACACGATTGTGCATAACAAATATTTACATGTGCATAATATTTTTTAAATAATAACAATAACTGTTTACAATATATTATTATAATATTTAATATTATATTAAATAATATTATATATAATAATATATATAAATAAATATTATGATATAAAATAATAATAATAAAAAGTTCCTATATCAAATATCAAGTTTCTGATGAACGTTCCATAATAAATAATACTTTTTTTTTTTTTTCAATTTCCATATTTTTAAGCTGCCAAATTGATTCGCTCCACAAGTTTATAGAAAATTTAAAAATATGAACAACTTTATTAATTATTATTTATTTTTATGTATTTTACATCTAATATAACACATACATTTTAAATAATTCACTATATGATATGTTTGTTATACAGGTAGTCCTCGACTTACGATGGGGTTATGTTCCAACGTTGCCGTCGTAAGTCGAGGACTTTTGTTAATTCTTGATTTGTGTTATAATATTTTCATAAATTAGGTTTCTATTTAACTTAAAATGGTTAAAATGTTTATACTTACATAAACATTTATGAATAATATATTAGCACATATACATATAAATACATAAATACAAAATTAAGAAAAAAAAATTTAAGAAAAAAATACATAAACACACCTCAAAAATCACCATTTTTGATATCTGTTTATTTCAGATTTTTCTTGAAAATTTTGGCAGTTTCAAAATTGGAACTATAGCTTCTCCCATTATTCGTATGTTACGTAAGTTAAATCGGCTTTCAAATCGATGAAACCAACCTTTACTAGCATTAAATGTATGTTCGACGTATTTATCTTCTTGCTGTTTCTTTAAATTATCAGATAGGCTGCGTGCTTTTGTTTGACTCGTAAACAAACTGAGAGGAATACAACATCAAGACTTGCCATTATGTCTGTCTCGGAAAGTAAGTCTTGATGGCATCAAGACATAATGGCAAGTCTTGATGTTGTATCCTTATTTACAAATGTACCAGTTGAGGAAGTCATAAATTGAGAAGAATATTCTTGTTGATTTGATCATCTATCCATATCATTAAAAGCTTCTCCATTTTATGAACTGGCCCTTCCCTTTTTTCCGTTAAAATTGTACATTTCATATTAACTGCCCCTTTAGCTGCCTCACTATTCTTCTCTATTCTCATTCACATGCCTCATTATTCTTGATTTATCTTTTATAATTGTTGAAACAGTTGAATGCGATAGTTTTTCTTCTCATGCTATTTCACCGACTTTCTTTCCTTTGTCATATGCTTTAATCATCTTTGTTTTAACATCTAAACTTAAAGCTTTCCTCGCCTTCTTTTTTATGTTGGAATTTTCATCAGTAGTATTACTTCTCTTACTGGACATGATAGAGTTATGATGAGATACAAAAATTGCAACAAGAGAAACGAACACTTCAACTGCTGATTAGTAACCAACCTACCAAAGGCTGTGATAAGTTAGAAGTGGGTGAATCATAACAGCAGCTATTGCGTATTGGTGATAGGCTTTGCTTGTCGACTAATAGCAAAGCTGCAATGCGTATACAAAAATAATGTGATATATGCCGGTGGCAAAGTAAATTAGAGAATTTTAAATAATAATTTCGGCTGTCATAAGTGTGAATCGTTGTAAGTCGAGGACTACCTGTATTTCAAGCTAAACTTTTTTAAAAATGTTTATTACTATCATCAATTTTTCCCTGCTTTTAATTTCATGGAATTGATCAGTTTGGCTTCTGAGAGGTAGGCACAGTTGCAATCAACTATTATAATATTAATTGTGTCACACTATCATCACCAGGCCACTACAGGCCAGTGATGTGGAATACACAACTTCTCCTAGTCGACAACCCTACCTCCTTAAGGTATGGCCCACTTCTACCAAAAGGCTCTAGCAATACCAGAGTGCATTCTCACTGTAAAACAGATATCTTCCTAGTTGAGGGACGTACCAATGTTGAATGACCTATTTGGTAGCAGATAACCTTCATCCCCTGGTGAAACACCACCAAGTTGCTTATGTTTGGTTCCAAAGTAAGGGTTCTAGTATCTGTTCCCCCTGATCTTCCAAAATTCATGTGTGAGTGACACCACTCAAAAGGAATGCAAGATAAACACAGATGCAGAACCTGCCTCATCATCGAGGGCACACACACACAGGCTGGCCTGCTAGCTAGTACATGGGCCAAAACATGATAGCAACAAATTTATAAGGCTTCCTGATCAGTTAGCAAATAATCTGGATGCCATCTTTGATGCCCAGGTTATGCCTGGAGGAAGGCTGTATAATGGTATACAAGGGACACTGTAAAGGCCATGACATGGCATAGAATATGGATGCTCTCAAGAAGAGTCTATCTCTTTCCATACTATGTTCTCCTACTCATTTTGTCTTCAACCTTTGAAATATGAACACAAACTAAGGTAAATCTAAATAAATTTAGTGTCACTGTACACGCCTCCCTAAAAAAATTCCCATAAATTTCTTCCACATTATCACCAACATCTGTGGTATAAACACTAACCTAACAATGTGCACTATCACCTGCAGAAATCCAAATCTGATTACCTGTTTCTGAATGAACCTCAAATCACTACTAAAACAACCCCAGCTCATCTTAACTATCCAACCTATACCATACATGATTTCTTCCACCACAAGTGTGGTACTTATGCTTTTGTGCAATCCAATTGCATTACTAGAAGATGCCTAAACTCGAATCTCCCATTTTTGATCTTCTGTGACTTAAAATTTCCTTGCCTTATTATGTATCATTCATCTGATGTCTCTACTACTTCCCAATTTCTGAAAATGATTCTCACCTCTTTGACTTCTTATCCTTAAAGTTTAATTTCCTGCAATCCAATATCCTGAAGCAAGATTCAGGCCAATAAGACAAAACATATAGTTGGTTGCTGCTATTGGCCAGTGGATTCCAGAGATGATCAGGAAGACATGCATCAGCAAATTAGTACAATGAGTGCAGGTCAAATAATTATTATTGGGGGTGGAAACACAGATTGGAAGGAAGAAAGATCACATTGCATGAAGGAAATGGAATGTACACACTTACTGAGAAATAATTACATGAAGGAACATGTGATGGAGGGGACTCAGGATACAAGGGTATCGAATCTGATTATAGGATCAGAAGAGCTATCCATAACCAAGGTGGTCACGTTGCCTCTGACTGGGTGTGGTCTTGATTTCGGATGTTGTAAAGCACGAGGAATATTCTGTCAAGAAAAAAGTATATGTGAAACTACAAGGCATGTGATTACGACATGCTTAGGAAGAAACTTGAAGCTGTGCCATGGCATAAAAATCTGCAAGGGAAGGATGGGAAATAATTAAGGGGCTTATGGTGGAAGCAATATCAGATTGTGTACCCAAGGTCAGAAGGATTAATCAGGTGTGAGTTAGATGGATGATTAGTGTCATTAAGTATGAGGTGCAAAACAAGAAATTATTATTGAAGGGAATATAAGGGGGGAAACTTGACTAGCAAGCTCACTAACAGTAAAAATTCAGGCAAGAAAGGTCACCAGAATGCTAAGGAGGGCAAAATCAGATTATGAGAAGGAACTAACCGAGCAAGCTAAAGGCAATCCCAAAGAGTTCTTTCACTACATGGCAAGTAAGAAGAAGAATGACTATATAAGGAAAACCTTAAGGAGTGCTGATGGCAATGAGGCGACCAAAGCAGACAAAATAGCTGAGTGACCACTTTGCAAGAGTATATCATCTGAATGAGGTTACTGCTGTGACATATGTGACAGGGACTGGTGTGGGAAGAGAGGTGGAAGAATTGGAGGCTCTTCGAACTTTGAAGAACTCAATGTAAATACAGCTGTGGGATTAAATGGGATATCAATTTGCATTTTACAAGAAGATGCATGGGAACTAGCAATGCCTCTGATAATGCTCTTTAACTCTTAGCTCTAGCAGAGTTTCAAGGAAGTGGAAAGAGGGCAAAATAATTCCTTTGCATAAAGGAAGCTTTAAGGTGGTAGCAGCAAATTATAGACCAATCAGTATCAAAGGAGTGGTGATAAAGGTACTGGAAAAACTGTTCAAAAAGAGAATCCAGGAATAGATGGATAAGAATATGATACTCTATGAGGAGTAACATGGCTTTGTGAAGGATCAGTCATGCCTTACTTGATCAGTTTAATCGGGTATCAGCTGTGGATAAAGGATACGGCTATATATGATTCTGCTGGATTTTACAAAAGGCATTTGACAGAATACCACACAGAACTCCATTATGAAAATTAGAACAAATGGGGATGGATATGACACTGGTTATATGGATACGATGGTGGCTAATGGATAGATATACCAAAAAAGATGACTAGTGGTGTGCTGAATGGTGTGCTGTTTCATTTGTACATAAATGACATAAGAAATATCTAATGGAAAATATTCAGTTGTTTGCTGATGACAAATAATTGAACAGGGTAATAGTTTATCAAGGTAATGAGAAGAGTTTGCAGGATGATTTAAACAGACTGTCAGTATGAGCAAAAGATATTGGATATCAGTTTAATGTGAAGAAATGTCAAGTTATGCATTTTGCGATAAATATATTACAAACTATGTATCAAATTAATGAAAACCGTACTCTAGAAAATAGATGAAACTAGGGATTTGGGCAGAAGATGGTTGAGAGGTAAAAAAAAGAGGGAGATATAATAGAAACATTTAAATTACTTAAAGGGTTTTACAGCAGGGGTCTTCAATGCATGGCCTGAGGGACACAGGTGGACCATGGAGCTCTTTGCTGTGGCCTGCTGGCCATTTTGAAAAAATAACTACTTAACATTAAAACGCGATTAAATAAAAAATAATTTCGATGAAGACAGCAGGCCACTAAGCTACACTGCGGTATTTAGAATTGTAAGTGCTTTCCAGATTCACAAAGAATGCTGTGCATTTGATGCTTGACATAAAATCCTATAAAAAGAAATATTAAATAGACATACTTCTTCAGCCATCTACCAGCTCCAAGCAATACTTAAGTACTAGTACTGACGTCACAGGTGGATGGCTGAAGCAGTAGTTTGTTTGAGTGCGCTGTCTAGTGCCTTCCAGATACATCTAGAAGGTTCTCGATACTTCATTATTTTTATCTAAATACAAGAGCATCTCATCCACAGTCAGTCAGTCATGAACAGTGTGATATTTGTGTATAAAAGCATGCTGGTTCGTCGTGTCAGCCATAGCCTATTGTGGTTTTATATTGCCAGACTTTTTTCATTAGTGTGAGACATATTCAGTTGATAATAACCGTTACATGGCCATTTTGGATAATTTCTTGGGTTCATCTTCCATCTATGGTGTCTGCGAGTAAAAAGCGTAAATCAAGTGATTCTTGTCAGGTTTTTAATGAAAAGTGGACCAATTTGAACTTTTTTGTGCTGATTGACGATAAGCCAGTCTGTTTAATTTGTTGTGAGTCAGTGTCAGTATCAAAAGAATACAATATAAAACGATACTATGAGACAAAGCATGCATCCAATTTCGATCACCTTCAAGGGCGGTGGACAAAGTGAACCATCTCCAAATTGATTTAAAATGCCAGCAGAGTATGTTTAAAAGGCAGAGGGAAGCGTCAAAGTAAGTATGTAATAACTGGAAAAATTGCTAAAAAATCAAAAGCCTTCTTGGACGGCAAGTTTGTGAAAGAGTGCCTCATCGCTTCTGGGGATATTCCGTTCCCAAATAATAAGGAAGTGTTTAAAAAACCAAGTTTGTCTGGGGTAACTGTAGCACAACGTGTCAAAGAACTTGCCAATGACATTGAAGGAACTTTAAAAAAAAACAGTCGTCCGAATTTACGTCATATTCATTTGCTTCAGATGAAAGCACAGATGTGAAGGATACAGCACAACTGTCTATCTTTGTCCGTGGCATTGATCAACAACTCAATGTGACAGAAGAACTGCTAGCGCCCATACTTATGAAGGGAACAACGAAAGCCACTGATATTCTTGAAGCTGCCAAGAAAACGTTCCAGCGTTTCGACCTGAGCTTAACCAACCTCGAGCATGTAGTAACTGATGGTGCCCCTGCTATGGTGGGAAAGAACGAAGGGTTTGTTGTGCTGCTATGGAAAGAACTGGAACTAGAAGGAAAAGATTTCGTCCATTACCACTGTTTAATCCACCAGGAGAATTTGTGTGCGAAAACTATTGGATTTGAGAATGTCATGAAAGTTATTGTGACTATCGTCAACATTATTAGGGCAAGAGGATTGAATCATCATCAATTCCAAGAGTTTTTGACCCAAGAGTGCGAAGCAGATCACGCCGATGTGGTTATTTATAGTGATATGCATTGGTTGAGCAGAGGAAAGGTTCTTAAAAGAGTCTTTGACTTAAGGAGCGAAATACAGCAGTTCATGCAAACCAAGGGGAATCTGATTAAGGAATTTAACGATCCGAAGTGGATGACAGACTTTGCCTTTGTGACCAACATCTTGTTGCATATGAATGACCTAAATATGCAGCTACAATCCAAAGATCAACTAGTGCACACTGTGTTTGATCACATCAAAGCTTTTTTTGGCCAAGCTCAAACTTTGGGAGGCACAACTCACAAAAAAGACTTAACTCATTTTCAGCTTCTTGCTGAGTCCAACTGTTTGTCTCTTGATGAATACGCTACAAAATTATCTGTGTTATGAAGTGAGTTCGAAGAGAGATTTATTGATTTTCGTAACCAACAGTCTTCTTCAGATTTATTTTCAATGCCATTCAGTGTCAATGCTGCCAAAATGCCAGACTCAGTACAAATGGAGCTGCTTAAACTCCAAAACAACTCTTTTTTTGAGAGAAAAATTATTCAATATGCCCTTGCTTACATTTCTGAAGACGCATTCCCTAATCTTCACTGGCATGCTTTGAAGATGTGTGCTTTGTTAGAAAGCACATACCTATGTGAACAGTTCTCCAGAATGAAGCATGTGAAGTCCAAGACAAGAACTCAGATTATGGACCAACAACTCGAGAATACTCAGTGCATAGCAACTTCCAACATTGATACCAACATCGACAAGCTGGCCAAGGAAAAACATTGCCAAGTTGCCTATTGACACTGTAAGAAATGAATGTTTTCTTCATTAAATTACAGCAATCTCTCGATTTGTGTGCCTAATGCGTTCTTTAAAACGGGCACATTAATCGAAAACGCACTAATCGAATATAATAACCTATGGGAAAATGTATAATTCGTTCCTCAAATTTCTAATGTAGTTTGGCGGGCATTCTGTTTCTTTTTTACATACAATTGATGGTATGACCCTATAGCCTTTTTTGCAAATTTTACTGGTTCTCTCTTCACCAGGGTCAGTTTCTAAGCATTGCTGCTTAAAAACTTCGATTGTACGAAAACTATTTTGAAATTGTTTCTGTGAAACTTCTTTGGGATTGTCAGTAATTAAATTTTCTTCATATTCTTCAGGATCTTATTGCTGTGTATCTAAATTTAGCAAGTCGGAATCACTCAACTTCTCAGAATGAGATTTAATCAACTCAGATTCATTTGAAAAGCCTCTAAAATCATTTGCACAATGTGGAGGAATGGGCTTCCAAACGGCTCGCAGATTGCTAGCAGTAATTTCATTCGACTTTATAACCAGGCTGAGATTTCTCTGATTTGGCCAAAAAAGTCTTGGAAGGCATTCGCTTCCAAAAAAAGGCCGGTTTCATCGACATTAAATATTTGTTGATCACAATAGTCTCCTTCTTACACAATTTTCTTCAAAATCTCTGGATATCTCTTTATCTGCATTTGTAGCTTCTCCTGTGATTAGAACATTATGTAGGCTATTTCTCTTTTTAAAACACTCAAATAACCCAGCACAAACGTGGAATTCTTCTCCTTTTTCATCATTGATAGCCCAGTCTTTCCAGGTTACAAAGAGACAATGCTTTTGATTTAATAAGGCCAGTGTTTAGCGGGATCCGTTTTTAGTTACAATCTTCGATCCATGTAAAAAGAAGTCTCTCTAATTCAATCATTATAATACTTTGATTTCGAGTGCATGCATGATGAACTTGAAGCAGCCTTAACTTTCTCTTTGTATTCAGCAGTTGATTCACCCATTTTTGTGTTCTTGTCCTATCCCTGATCTGGACTCGCCTTGTTCATTTTTCTTTATTATTTCAACTTTTTCTTCCAATGAAATTACTTTTCGAATAATTTTCACACTTCTATTTTTTGCTCACTAGTTCTTTTATTCATGATTAAAGGTTAGGAAAATAATTTAAAATAAAAAATTAAGGAAAACAATTGCACGTATGATCAGCAAAATGTTATGTAAAACAGACGACATAAATTTTGGCAGTAAATTTGGAACATAGTGTACATGGAAATAGTGTAGTATGCTATTAAAAAATAACTTTGTAAAATGTTTCAAATCGGTAACTAAATTATTTCATCCTGGTGAGTGATTTTTTAAATAGTTAGCCATAAAAAATGTATAGATCGAAAATTTTTAAAATCTGTCACATTTATTTTTAAGATGTATATAGTTGCACTATTCGAATTTGGGTAGCGAAAAAAAATGACGCACTAATCAGGGATGCATTAATCAAGGGATTGCTGTATCTTTTTTCAAGTATTGATTGTATTTACTTATCATGAACCCAACTCCTACCTACGCTCTTAAAGCTGAGTTTGTTTATTTTTATAGGATTTTATGTAAAGTATCAAATGCACAGTGTTCCTTGTGAATCTGGAAAGCATCTTACAATTCTAAATACAGCAGTACAGCTTAGTGGCCCGCAGGCTTCATTGAAATTTTTAATGCGGCCTGCACTGTCTGAAAGGTTGAAGATCCCTGTTTTATAGGATTAATGCAGATGAAATTGTTTCAGCACTTGGCTACAGGGAGCAGAACAAGAGGTAATCTCTGGAAGTTGAGAAAGAGTGTGGTTAGCAGGGGTGTGAGGACTAGTCACTTGGAGAGTAGTGAATGAATGGAATGACTGCCAGAGTCAGTTGTGAGTGCTTGGTCTGTTAATGGGTTCAAGGAGAGGTGTGTGAAAGAGAGCATGTGGATAATGTGGGTTTCCCATGACGAATCTTGAGACTTCATGGAGGCACTCATACAACAACAATAATAATAACTCCAAGTGCTCCCTAAGCCAGAAGAGAAACTGAGGTATTTGCTATAAGCAGTGATCTAAAGCAAGTTCATCTTCAACAAGAATACCTGAACAAGCCTCTCCATTTACCAAACACTCTGGATCTTTTCTTTTTTAACCAGTTCTCCTTTAAGGTACACTGTTGAGTTGGCTTGTCCTTTTAATAATTCAGGTCATAATCTCATACTATCTCTACTAGAATATCCTCCCCTTGGCCATTCTCAACCTTGGGTACTTTGGCAGTACAAGAACATGCATGAAGATCTCCAAGACTTTTATTCCTCTTTTTCATGGTCAAATTTCCATCCTCCAGATACTTGTGATCTTGTTACAGAAATTATGTGTGTTGAAATGAGAACCTTCATTCCCCACTCAGTTCTGAATTTCCAGCCTATATCCAAGCCCCAAAACTGTGCAATAGCAGACCAAGGGGGAAAAAAGCAAATTATCATAAGTGACTTGAGACAAAAACTTTAGCTTCATTCACAATAATGCCTTCAGCACTTGCAAAACCACCATTGTTCAAAAGAGAGTAATTTTGTTGAATTGACGATCCCATTCTCAGAGACTCCCTCTCTCTTCAATTGCTGTCTCACAGATGGCCAGTTTCTGCATCTTGTCTCTTCTGTAGATTTTTTCAATGGTACTGTTCAGCAGAACTGGCACCCATTATGCAGTTTCCATTTCAGCTAAACTTGCAGCAACATGACAAAAGGCAACAGTTGCCCAACATCATTTACAGCTGAACTACTTACTCACCAAACCTACTCCCATTCACCTTTCATTCCATCTACCTTGGTTCTGTAGGAACAGCTCTTCAAGATGAAAAAATATCAACACAAAATTTGATTTGCAGTCTCTTTTGTGTGTGTGTGTGTGTGTGTGTGTGTGTGTGTGTGTGTGTGTGTGTGTGTGTGTGTGTGTGTGTGTGTGTGTGTGTGTGTGTGTTGGGGGGAATATTTATAATTTTGTGTGATATTTATAATTGCCTTCATGTAAAAGCAAATTTTGAATGCTAACTATGCTAACTTGAGGATCTCCACTTAGGAGCTGTATTAAAATTTGATGTTATTATTACAATTTTGGTTTGAACAGACTATTTTAAAATTAGACAAAACAAAATAATGTCTACGGTGCAACTGTTATAACAATAAATACATCATTATACAAGAATGCTATTATACAACTCACCATTTTATGACAGTCAAAGACCATTACTTTGTTTTTTCCTTGGAATCTTTTTTCACTTAAAAAACTAAAAATTTCATAAGAGTTCTATATATTTCCTATTTCTATTCCTAGTCAGTGTTAAATGCATCCACTGGTTAAAAATGTTATGTATGTTAGGAGTGAGTTTTTTTGTTTGTTTTTTGTTATACCAGTGAACAGACTGTCATGACTTGTAGAAGCAAGCAAAACTGCCTTATACATGGAAATATATAAGCATCATCACATCAGTCTTAAAGCATCAAACAAATGAACTATCATACAGATTACAATAACTGAAAATTTGTCAACTGCCTAAGGTGAAGCATAATTTAAACAACATCAATAATTGAAAAAGAGATAGCACATAGTCTGCAATAAAAGAAATAACAAATAAGTTATGAAACTAGTCTGATGACAAAAAATGTCAACTTCATAACCATATGGTACCTATAGTGAACCAAACATTAGCGTTTTATTTACAATAAAAAAAGTTGCAATATTTGTGACTGAGGTTTTATGTTTTAAGCATCTTCTTTTCATGCAAATTTATATACTTTACTTTTTATAACGATATTATATGACTACTTTAATACAGAGAAACTCAGTAAGTTTAGCAACAATAACAAAGAACAAAATTATAAATTCTTTTTAGTTAATTCTTTTTAGATTTTTGATAATATAACATCATCATAATCAATTTCCTCATATGTCGTAGTAGCCTGAACACTCCTTAAGGGAGTGTTCAGTTTCTTAACATTAATAAGTTCACATTATTATTATTAATCTCCTATCAACAATTTTCCTCCAAATTAGTCTATTACTTGTCAGCCCTCCAATATTGTCATATCTAACATTTTGTTCTTCTAAGTCACGTCTGACTGAATCAGTCCACCTAGACCTTGGTATTCCTCAGTGTCTCTTTCCTGCTATCATGGCATCAAACACCAGTTTGCTAACCATTCTTTTCCCAATCTGTTTAAGTGGCCATACCACCTTAGTTTAGGTCTGCTCACACATTCTTGAATGATAACAATGAAAAGTTCTTTTCTAATAGCTTCATTTTAAATATGATTCTGTCATTGATGCAATCTGTTCACTCCCTATAACTTTTTCTCAGAACTGTCATATCTGTAGTCTCCCATCTCTGATCAAGTGCTTTATTTCTAACCCAACTCTCTGATCCATAATGCAAAACTGATACCAACACTATCCTGTATAGTTTGGTGTTTTGACTATTTCTCTTATTTCATATAAATTTACTCAACTGGCTTCCTGCCATTCCAGTTTTGTTTATTCTGTTATCTATTTCCAAATTTAGTCTGCCATCTTCACTAAAATCTGTGCTTAAACAGATGAAATATTTCACCATTTTATATATCCTCCATTGAGAATGCAGCAGCTCGGGTTTTCTAGTTCCTGCCTATTTTCATAGTTTTGGTCTTTTTATTGCTTATTTTCATGCCAAATTTGTTACTGCTATTATGCATTCAGAAAATCCTGGAAACTTGCACTTGATGTACATCATCTGCATAAAGCAAACAGCTAAGTTTGATATCTCAGGTTAAATGCCACTTTCTTTCATAATGTGATCCATATAGATGATGAATAAGAGTGGAGATAACGTGCATTCTTGGAACCTCTACATGGTCTGAAACCAGCTTGTTCTTCTCCAAGTTTCTCTTCCAAAATTTTTCTCAGCCTCTTTTCGAGTTGTGCTTACATAAATCTTACCTGGAGCACATAGTGGAGAAATTCCTCTGTAATTTTCACATTCAGCTTTATTCCTTTTTTTATATTATTAACACCAGATCTCCATGGAGTCAAAAGGCTCATTGCAGGATGCAGACACTGTTACACACAAAGCCCATCAAACCGTACTTTAAACCCATTCAATGTATTTGCATTCACAAAAATGGCAGGCAATGCATTCCACTCATCAACCACTCTCCAATATGTAAAGAACCTGCTCCTTATGTTCCTGCTCACACTCTCCTTATACAGCTTCCAGGTATGTCCCCTTGTTCTAACTCCTTCTCCCGTTCTATGAAAAATTTCTTCCACATTAACCTGGTAACAATCCTTTACTAACAGAAATGTCTCAATTATATCCCCTCTGTTCCTCCTATTCACAAGGCTGTGCAAATAGCATTTCCTCAATCTATCCTCATATGTCACATCCTAATTACAAGTTAAAACCTCAGTCAATCTTCTCTGGACCCTTTCCAATATATATATCCTCATCACTATGAAAACCAGGGGATCAAATCTCTGCATGATGATCCATACAAGGCCTGACAAGGCTGTATAAAATGGAACCAGAACCTCTTTATCTCTACAACTTAAGGTCTTCCACGTCATTGCCATAATCTGATGTGATGTCATCACAACTTATGCAATGCAACCTCTGAACTTCAGATTCATGTCCACCACCACTCCAAGTTCTCTTATCTCCTCAACTTCCTCCAAAATTCCGTGCCAAGTGTATATATATATATATATATTTATATATACTTTACATCCCATTATTGCCTACATACTGTTGCCCACTCATACAAACTATTCAAGTCCTCCTGTAAAGCCACAAAATCTGCTTGATTCCTCATCACTCACCCTAGTTTTGCAACATCTGCAAACAATTGTATACCAGTTAAACCCATACCAAATCATTAATATACAAATTAAATAACAATGATCTCAAAACTAGTATCTTTCCTCTTTCAAAATAGTGCCCCCATACACTTGTTGATACTTATCTGATAGCCAGTCACCTATCCTACTCACTAGTCTATCATCCAATCCCATCTGCTTCAGTCTAGTTACCAACTTGTAATGTGGCAATCTATCAAAAAGCCTCCTTTGCAAAATCAAAGTACACCACAGTATATGCATCTATCTTGTCCAAATACATTCATCACTTTGCTATAGTACATAAGCAAGCTGGTAAAACATGTCCTCACTTGAACAAACCCATGCTGAAAAGCAGAGATAATTCCACTGTTATCAACCCACTAACTTCTCTAATACCTTAACTACATAAAGATAGGTCTATAATTTGTTGCCTTAGCCTTATCATCACTTTTGCAAAGTGGAACAATTTTACCTTTCTTCCACTGCTTTTGGACTTGTGCTGCTGCAAGACTCTTGTTAAACAGGTAGGCCAAGTAGTTCCAACAGGTAGTTCCAACTCCTTGGAACATTCCCTTCAGACAAGTGATGATATGCCATCAAGTCCTATTGCCTTATTGACATCTAGCTTACTTAACTCCTCATATACCTCTTGCTCACTCACAATTAAGTCTTCTCTGATTTCATTATCTAAACTTGAGCTTTTGATTTCACACCAGGGATGAAATACCCTGATGAACTACTCACCGAACACCTCAACTATGCCTACTGCAGCAGTTACAATCTCCCACTTTCATCCATTAACATAATCTTCATAATCATTCTTCTTTCTACTTGCCACATATAGAAAAAACTCAAGGGTTTTTCTTGGCCTGATTTGTTAATTTCTGCTTGTATTGCATTTTTGTGGTCCTTACCAACTGAGTCACTCTTCTGGCTAGCTTTTTATATTCTTTGTGCAACTGATTATTACCATTATTCAACTTGTGCTAGCTCCAAAGTTCCTCCTTCTTCTTCTATTTCATGCTTAATCTCCTCATTCATCTATTTTACACCTACCTCACTCAGCCTTTTGACCTTTGGAATACATTCACATATTAATGATGTTATGTATTTCTTCATTCAGTCAGTTCCCAAGCAGCACTTTTTCTTACTACTGAACTCCTCATTCCATGCTACAGCTCCAAGATATCTTCTAAGCTTGTCATAATTACCAGCCTAGTACTTCTGTATATGTCCTTTCCTCACAGAAGTCTTCATATGGCTAGCCACAAACTAGGTGATCACTTCGTGATCACTCTCACCAAATGGAGGGAAATGCAAAATCCCACTCGCAATTACATCCTCTGATGAAATGATGAGGTCTAAAACTCTCAAGAACTCGAGAAATTAATTTTCCTTATTCCCAAATGCTATCAAATCTATACCACCTATCTAATCGCTGAGAGTTGGAAGCTCCATAACATAAAAATTAGGTTATGACTCCAATCAATAAGAAACAACAAAGATACACCAAGCTGGCATTGACATAGCCTCCACTTCCCCCACGAGCTCCGAAGATGGCACACTGTCGAAACGGCTCACTTCCATTACTCCCACCCCCTGATATTATCCCATCATATCCTTCCTCTTCTCCAAAAATTTCTATTCTCACCCTCTCCCAAAGTGTTCTCTGCCCACCTTTAATAATATAAAAAAACCCAGGTTTTTCAAAAGGTTCACATACCCCCTTGCCCCACCAATAATTCTCCCACATTTCTCTACTCCCCGATTTCCCAACTCCCTTCCTTTCAATCATACTTTCCTTCCTTTAACACGTTCATTGCCAAGCTGAAAATTGGAATTTCGTGTGGTGGCCAAATTTTTTTTATTTAGTTTTTATTGTACTCAAAATAAGTTAATATATTATTTATATGCTTTTATTATTATGTACATAGGATTTATGTACTCTAAATATCTATTACGCGATATCACGTGATATGTAATTCGGTCAAATAAGTTATATATATTTTACAAATAAAAAACATTTAAATATAATAATTATAACTTTAATTATCAGTCTTTTATAATCACATAGAATTTTTAAAAATAACGTAAAATAGAAAAAAATAATTATCAAAAATCAACATTTATAGGGAACTTACTAAAAAAAAAACAAAAACAATACTCAAAATAAATAAAAACCAAACTTCAAGCATGCTAAATCAACGAATAACTAAACAAAATCATCGCGCTGTCGCCTTGTCCGAACGCCGCCACTGTGCGCACTGGCTAACATAAACAATAGACAATGGCTGGCGGCCATCCCCACTCCACGAAAGTCAATCCCTTCCCTAGTGGCCAATATAAATATTACACGCCGTTTCGCTGTGGCTGCTATTCCGCTTAGAAACTTGATAGTGACGTCCACGCGATAACGTGTGATCGGCCGTTTGGTGAGAACTCGCATCACGCGATATCATGTGATTGGCAATGAACGTGTTAACAACAGATGAATGTATATCACCACACAGCGGTATGCTGCCGAATAAGAAGACAATCACAACATCCTACAAAGGTTTGTCTGAATTATTCCTCCTATATATTCTTCATATATCTGTCTACATAAAACATCAGTAATGCTCTAAAATTTGAATAAAAAGCCAATGACATTATAAAAGGGGCACTCCTAAACAAAAATAGGCTAAATAGTCATAAAAATAATATTTTCTTAGAAGAGTAACATGGGAATTTTCCAGAAATAATAACTATACCACCAGAATTAAAATCACCCATAATAACCACTACCCTTCTTCACTAAGCTAAGCTGCTTATACATTTCTTCATCACAACTCTTCACATTCCCTGTCCTATAGCAGCATCCAACTAAATACCTCTTTCTGTCAACCTCCATCTCACACCACACTGCCTCAAAACCATTGTAACTGTTTTTCCTCTTTCTTGCTACCTCATGTGGACATAATTCCCCTGCTGTTCATCAGCAGCACTCCTCCCTTCTTGATTTTGGAGTGAATAAATTCAATCAGTGAAACTATTTATAAATAAGTACAGCAGTTCACTTTCAGGTCTATAACCAGTCCTACCAAGCCACTTGTTGCGATTTCCCCACACCTGCCCTTGCCCAATCACTTTTATCACCAATTACCAAATATATATAAAGAATAGTCTCAACTATTCCATTTCTATGCTGATCATCCCCATACATACATACATACATTCACTACTACTTCCAACGTCAACTCTCCCTATGCCATGTCACCCTATCCACCCAGGCTCCCACCATTCTCTCTCCTCATCTCTCACACATATACTGTTTCCACTGCCAAGCACTTCATTCTCTTTTGTATCACTCTCTCCTGATCTTTCACTTCACCTCTTACTTCTGATTTCTTGCTTGCATCACACACTGCATTTCCATCTAACACCAGTTTCGCCAGTTCACTCACTCCAAAGTCATTCAAATGTAATCTGTCACATCTGTATAATTCTATTCTTCCCTTAAATACATACCATACATCCATAAACTGCACTCCCTTCTCTTCATACAGCTCTGCCAACATACCATTCATGATTCTTGATGTCCATCTCAACTCATCAGTAATACCTCAGCAACACACTGACAACCTTTTCCACTGTACTGTTATCTTTCACTCCCCCTCAATAACCTCCTGATATCTGCCCTTACATTCTCCTTATGTTCAATTAAATCATTTGTTCCCACAACCACTAATTCTCTTGCTTGTTTCCTTCTCATATCCAAAGCATGAATTACCTTGCTCATTCTCCCTCCTGGATAGCAGACCTGATGGACTCGCTCATTAACCAATCCTCTAATAACAAAATCTCCATACACTGCCATTCTCAAATCATTTGTCACCTCTTTTTCTCCTGTTTTATTCCTTTCATCCTATTATTTTGCACTCTTTCATTTGTTTCCACTAACCGTATAATATCACTCCGCACATTCCTCATTTATTTTTCCTTTTGAATAACTCTTTCTTCAAATCTTGCACTTCCTCACAAGGGAAGTGCAAGATTGAATTCACTGTCACTCCCGTAATTTTGCAACCACTCATTCTGCCCCACTTTACTTCCATTTCCTCATTCATACTTCCTTTCACTCTCGTATCGCTTAATTTGCTTCTTCATTCTTGTGTTCTTTCACTCCCTCAATTTTGTTAGCTTTCATTCCATTTCTTTTATTTATGCTAGCTTTCATCCCTTCAATCGGTTTCACATTCATTAACCCCCCAACCGGCCGGTGTGGATGAAATATTCAACACTCCCTAGCTTTTTTCATGGATCAAAATTTCGTCGGCATTCTACCTTTTATCATGCCATTACCTTCCTCCGCCGTTAATCTCGTTACGGCTATTCTATAGCATTAGTGGATTAACTGTTGCTGAGTGACCTTTGTGTCCCCCCCCCTGTCTTTACATCTATTGTGTTGCTTAGAATTTCATTTACTGTCCTAAGTTATTTGACCTTTCTTGCCTCTAAAATGATTTATTGTGTCTCTTCCCAAAAATTGAAACCAATTTCACATATGCGAAAAAAAAAAATCAATCCTGAAATGCCCACTGATCAGCTTTTGCAATGAATCTATTTAGTGATAGTGAATTTGGTGTATTTTATTCTACAAATCAGTGCACCGGAAGAGATGCACTGATTGTTCTTTCACTTTGCGTATAATAATTGAATAATTTTTTTTTCGAATTTTAAAATTTTCAAATGTTTGCTTTGAAAATATTATGTCAAATATTTATATTTTTAAATAATATTTATTGAAATAAATATGTCCTTTTTCTTTCGTTTCTAGCGAAATAGCATTATATGGATCATCACATTTCAGATTTAGAAACGATTTTTTGTTATTCATAAAGACAAAATAAAAAAAAATGTTAAAATGCTAAATTACCTTACTCGGTTTCCGATTGTGTCTTTTTGGTATCAAAAATTTATATCCAATGATATTTTAGCAGTGATTCTTCCCCTTCGTCATTTATTTATTTATTTGTATTATGCATATTACGATAATATCTAGTGCATAACCTCGTAGATATGTTGAAATTATAATGTGAAAAATATCATATACGGAATGATTCAACGTTTTTGCTCATTTTGAAGATTTTCTAATGCTTCCCCCCCTCCTTATTCTCTCCTGGAACTGAATTGCATAACTACTCTAAATTTCTATACAGGTTTGAAAGCTTTTCTAGACAGCATTCAAAATCAATTACTTAATTTTACCATTTTGACAAAAGATATACGGCAATCAGATTGTATCGTGAAGCTTCTAAATCTGTTCTATTTATTTGCAATCTAAAACCAGCTGTTCTACTGCCCGCTGAAATTATGTGAAATTTTAGAAATAATAAGCTATATTTTCACCATGCAAAATTGTTTATATGCATACCACACAAAAGAAAGTTCAGTAGTATTATTTGTGTTTGTTTTTCTTTTAAAAAAATCTAAATATTACTTCTTCTGCTGCTGGAAGCTATTTCTGAAATAATCTACGTCTTATAAATACTTGGTAATTCTACAAATCAGTGCACCGGAAGAGTTGCACTGATTGTTCTTTCACTTTACGTATAATAATTGAATAATTTTTTTTCGAATTTCAGAATTTTCAAATGTTTGCTTTGAAAATATTATGTCAAATATTTATATTTTTAAACAATATTTATTGAAATAAATATGACCTTTTTCTTTCGTTTCTAGCGAAATATCATTATATGTATCATCACATATCAGTTTTAGAAACGATTTTTTGTTATTCATAAAGACAAAATAAAAAAAAAATGTTAAATGCTACATTGCATTACTCGGTTTCCGATTGTGTGTCTTTTTGGTATCAAAAATTTATATCCAATGATATTTTAGCAGTGATTCTTCGCCTTCGTCAGTTATTTATTTATTTGTATTATGCATATTACGATAATATCTAGTGCACATCCTCGTAGATATGTTGAAAATATAATGGGGAAAATATCATATACGGAATGATTCAAAATTCTTTTTCATTTTGAAGATTTTCTAATGCTTTCCCCCCCTCCTTATCCTCTCCTAGAACTCACAGGTTTGAAAGCTTTTCTAGAGAGCATTCAAAATCAATTACTTCATTTTACCATTATGACAAAAGATATACGGCAATCAGATTGTATTGTGAAACTTCTAATTCTGTTCTATTTATTTGCAATCTAAAACCAGCTGTTCTACTGCGCGCTGAAATTACGTGAAATTTTAGAAATAATATGCTATATTTTCACCATGCAAAATTGTTTATATGCATACCACACAAAAGAAAGTTCAGTAGTATTATTTTTGTTTGTTTTTCTTTAAAAAAATCTAAATATTACTTCTTATGCTGCTGGAAGCTATTTCTGAAATAATCTAGTCTTGTAAATACTTGGTTATATCCTCTTAGCTGGAGGAAAAGCTGAAGGCTTATTACTCTCAGTGGTATTGAGAAGAAAGGGGAGAACACTAAAGTGCCCCAGGCTGTAGTGCAGAATATGTCAAGAATGTCTTGTTTCCTTTTCGATTGTTGATTACCTATATTCTAACAGAAATACTGCTATTTCGTTTACATGCTTATACATTATTTATGCCAAAATAATTGCTTAATTTATAATGATCAGTTTCACTTTTATTATCAAAAATTAGAAATTAAATCATACAATTATCTTGAAAAAGAGGATTTGAATTATTTTCAAAGAAAAGGTGCATATGCGTTTCATAATCTTCTTTTTTTTTGGGGGGGGGGGATATAGACCTAAGCAATCTGCGGATATTTCAGATAATTTATTTCATAAATCGTTCGCAAGACAGCTGTTACAAACGTAAATCACTTGGGGAACATACCCATTCATTTTAGTGTAAAATAGTAGCAAAGGTTCAGTTACTTTAGATATCTAATCTAGAAGAAAATGTTATGTCTGCTGAGATTAGAATCATATGTGAATAATTTTTCTGACATGATTTCTCTATTCGTTATAATGTAACCAATTTCCATATTTTTTTCCCTCCTGCAGACTTCATGTTATATGCAGTGATTTCTTCTTTGAACTATAAGAAAAAAAATCAGATAACAGGAGAAAAATATGTAGTCTTTTCTTTTCCACTGGCTGAATTTACAATGTTCTTTCTTTGTGTTTTGAAGAGAAACTGCAAATGACTTTTTTCTTACTATTTTTGCCATTATAACATCTCATATAATTATAAGAGTGACATTTTACCGTTTTTCTCCCACACGAGAAACAGAAATAAGGTGGTAATAATATTGTTGATTCTGCCAAACTTCATTGTAGCATAAATTTTTATTACAAAACTGTAATATATATATATATATATATCTCCGAAACAAGAAATTTGGAACCCATATCACATCAATGTTGAGTGTTGGCAAGGTGAAAATGTTCCGGTTATTATTTATATATTTCATTTATTAACTAGGGGGGCTATGCCCAACCCCCCCGTGTTCCGGTATGGTAGACCAGTTCTCCTTCAATTGTGATAACTCGAAAGGGGGTTCAGCCCCTGAATTCTGATGACTCGAATTTTGAAGACTCGACACTCAGGGTAGCCCCTGAGTTTCAAAACGTTTCGATAAACATGACATAAAAAAGCTTATCATTTTATATATATATAGGGTAGATTTTATTTCATTATTTTTTATTGTTTTGATGAAATACTTTACCTGGAATACTCTTTCCAGTTTCTCTGTGTTATAAAGAGAACTTAAAAATTAGCCTTCAAGATGAAAAAGAAACAGTGCATTCGGGTATCCCTCTATCAATATTTGTAGTCCTGAAAAGGACTGTTTTGATGGCTTTGAAAACAAACATTTTTTATTTCATACTGTTCAGAATTTAAAATTCTTGAACAGCGTGGAACACCTTGAAGCAAGGATAAACATACAAAGCAGTTTTACACTCAGGGCACCAGATTTTTGTTTCCTTTCTGATATTTTTTTTATTACATACATAATATTTGCGTGGAGGTTTTTTTTTTTTATTAACCGTTGGTGGTAGATTTTCGGGATAATAGTTGGAGTTAGCAGCGTTCAACCTCAGATGTCTGATAGGATTTCCTGTTTTTCTGCTTGCTGAAGAAGGTGCATGTGCATGCAGCAATGCTTTTGCAATTTCTATTCTGTATTCTAGATATGTTATGGTAGACAAACATTTTTTCTTGTACAGGAGGAAACTGTTCCAAATAACAAAATCCAAACACTTCAAAATTCAAATAACATGTCCGAACACTTTTTTGTAATATTTTTTATGCTGTTTCCTCATTACAGAGTAGAATGATAGCTGCTGATCGCACCTGTCGACTCAACCCATAGTGTCGTTGTATGCACACACAGCAATGGGTTTTTCTTTCTTCAAACCATGCTTCTCCACGGATTCCGCTGATGGATTGTACAGGGAAGATAGCAGAAAAACATCTTTTTTGTCTTTCCAACGTAGTGCAAAGACTTTCCCTCGCTGATAAGTTCGGATTTCCCCCTTCGATAGCTTTCCTGAAGCCAGATCTGGAGGCATATCTCGCCTTTTTGCATTTACAGTACCATAACTATCTGTAAGATGCTGTAAAAGCAAATCAGCGAGTTCAGGACACATATATAGTAATTATCCATTATAATGCAGTAACCTTTCCCCAGTAAAGAGTCTAGTAACTGCATTACTGCACGCATCGACAAGGGGAGATCCGAATATTTATCGTGCTCGATTACAGTTTGCTTTCCCGTATAAGGTTTGAAATCCCAAAGATATCCACTTTCCGATTCACAAAGCATAAAAAATTTTACTCCATACTTCGCT
Organism: Typopeltis vanoorti; assembly: GCF_054136105.1. Classification (NCBI taxonomy): domain Eukaryota; kingdom Metazoa; phylum Arthropoda; class Arachnida; order Uropygi; family Thelyphonidae; genus Typopeltis; species Typopeltis vanoorti. The sequence goes on along the minus strand of NC_143556.1, from coordinate 44,385,346 downwards.
TTCTTTTTGGGAATATACTGCTTACATTTCAGTCCACCTTCATTTTTGACGGATTTTCATCAGAAAATCATAAATATTGTTGAGGACTGGGCAAGGATGTGTTGCCTGATCGTATTCTTCATTATTCTGAAAATGCAAATACTTCATGATGAGATTGAATTGTTTTTCAGTCATAACATCACGAAACATTAGCGTGTTCACAATCCAGTCTGTAGACCAATACATTTAGAGAGCTGGCTTTCGAAATGTATTTCGAAACTTCGGTTTTTTCACTTTCTTTATTCTGATATTGCATTTGAAGGATGACAGTGATTTTAAATATTAATTTCACCTGTATCCGAATATCACATAATTTCCTGATTTATAATAATCAGGAAATATGTATATTGTCTGATTTATAATTTGCTAATTTATAATAATCACCACATAGTTTCAGTATCGAAAAATTAAAGTTATGTGGAACAATTACTAGAGAAAAATAACGAATTAAATAAAAACTGTACCTATGTTTCATAACAGTTTTCTGATGTGTGATAGTAATGCAACGGGGGGGGGTTAAACTATCAGAGGCGAAATAAAGTTCAATTCTATTGTAAAAATATGGAAATGAAATTTCACATTTGATATACATATTTTGAATGATAAAAATAAGCAAATGTATCGCTTACTTTAAAAATTGGAGAATAAAATATCTGAATTATGCAGAAAATATAAATTTAAATCATAACTGTTAATTTCATTTTGTAATGACCAATTATACAAGGAAACCAAGAAAGTGAAAGTACAGATTACTATACAACATGAAGAAAAAATTTAGTAATATGATTAAAGAATTTCATGTTATTCTCTATAAAGCAAAGTTGCACAAGCGTGTCCTAAAGGAAATCTGTTAAGTATTATTCGATTTCGATGGTTTTGTACAAAAATAAAATTAATATAACCTGGAACGTCGGCAGCCGGTTTTCTTTTCTTTTTTTAAAAGAATATTCCAAATAATTATCGTGAATTAATTTCTTCGAGAACAAAGAAAAATCTTTTGTCTAGTAGCGATTAGAAAAAAATTAGCGCAAAAAAATAAAAAATTAAATTGGTTAAGTGAAGAAATTATGCAAGACCTTTATTTTGTCCAGAAATTAAAATTGTATTGTACAATAAAAAGAGAAAACAAAAATATAAATAATTTCTCTATTTTTATGCTATCATATATAACTAAAATACAGTTCACCAGCATGGAACAAGAAAGTCCGTTTCTTGTTATAGGCAACTGAGAGGCAGCTACGAACGGGAGATAATCCGATTAACCTTTCTCTTCAGTGTGAGGGTTTATCACACCTTCTAATGGACATGATAGTCAAATTGCACTTCTTATCCAGGTTCTTTAAACAGGTGGGCTGAATCTTATCCAGATTTAGTCGGACGTCTATAGACGTCCTAGCCGGTAGGAAGGTTAACTCACAATCTAACAAAATATCACATCTTCTACAAATCCATATCTTCTCTTGTCTCCTGTTCAGTCTCTCCACGAACACATCTTTCACATTTCACATGCACACATGTTGCACTCATGACATCGAACCATTTTCAAATAGTCTACATCATTAATAGCATTTGATTTTCAAGCAACTTGACACAATGACCTCATGCATACTGCCATTGTGTTTTGTTCAGGGAAAGATTCAGAAGTTCAATAAAACAAAGTCAGTAACAAATCCACAAGGCAAATAATCATGCAGATACAGTAAGATATCAAAAATAAGCAAGATTATACTAAATGCAAGCAATATCACCAATTATTACACAAAACAGGAATCATCTTTTCCGAAGCCCTTTACCAACAATAAGCATGTGGCAGCCCCAGGTACAGTTCCTGGTATAATTCCCTATATGGGAACTATAAGAGCTGTACTCCAATAATCTAGAATTCAACCTTCTTGCCAGGCCCTCTGAATTATGCAATGCAGCCACCACAAACCTTTTATACCTTTATATTTAAGCATTTATGGTTGAATATCATCTAATCCAGCTGCCTTTCTACATTTGCTCTCACAAGTATTGATATGTACTCTCATTTGCATTTCTCTTGAAAATTTCTAATACTGTTCTATCACTGCTTGTTTCATTTAACAGTCTTTTAAATTAATTACTCCAGACATCTAAGATGTCCTTGTCTTCAGTTTTCATGTTGCCTTTATCATTTTTGATTCCTTTTACAGCAATCTTTTCTCAATATTCTCCAGAACATTTTACCAACTTCTTGATATTTATCTTCTATATTCTTATCAAAGTCTTCCAATGACTTTTGTTTATCTACTGTTACACATAGCTTATCTCTCTTACAGTTTTCTTTGTATTCTTTAGGGCATCTGCTGACTTATGTTATTGCTTTCTTATGTTCCAGGAACTGTTTCTTTAATACCATGTGTCCACCAGTGTTTTTATTTCTCTATCCTTGTAGACAGCTTCACCACGTACTTCCCCATATGAATGAATGAATGAATGCTTTCTTCAGAATTTGCCACTGAAATTCCATGGTTTGGTTCTTGTTTTCAAATTGTTTCATTGCTTCTTCAATAATGTTCATAAAATTGAGTCTACAGCTTATCTGTAAAAGCTGTTCAACTTTAATTTTTTTAAAACTTTTTTACATACTTTCATTTCACTGTGTATTCATTTTTATCCTTAGCACTAAATGATGGTCAGTTCCAATTTCAAATCCTCTGTACACTCTTGTATCCTGAACAAGTGTGAAGATATCACAGCCAATTAGACTTTTCTTATTTCATATGTCTTCTCACATTTTTATGTTGAAATATGGTGTTAATAATGCCTGGTCTGTGTCCTGGGCAGAAATTCAGCAGATACTTACTATCATTATTAGCCTTCCCCTTTTCTCCAAATTTTCCCAAACATTCCTATATGCCCGTTGGATTAATTTCCTACTCTGCTGCCAGGATCTTCAAAAGGATCACTTTTTCTATGTTCTTTATGTCAGCTGCCTGCTCCAAGGACTCAAAAAATTCTTGCACTTCCTCCTTAGGAGAACCATCTGTGGGACCATCAGGCACAAATAAGTTTCATTGTCCATTTTTTTTTTTTTTTTTGAAGTCTGTCCACATTACTCTACCGGAAACTGCTTTCCAATCAAGAAGTTCATCTTCATGTTTGGTGTCAGATGCTATCACTACTCCTTCCTTTCTCTGATTGTTGTTGCCTCTTAATATTTAGTAAGATCTCATCTGTTTTTGTCTTCTTTGTCTCAGTAATGCCAAATATGTCCATATGGTACTTTTCTGGTTCCTTTGCAAGCTCAATTTCCTTTCTATTAATACTCCTTATACTGATGGTTCCTATCTTCAGTTCTTCTGACACTGGGTATTGTTGTTGTTCTTCTTCTTTTAGATGTTAAGCGGGAATTTGTTCCAGTACATGACTTTTCACTGGTTGCCCTAGTTCCCTGACAAAAGCAGCGAAAGCCTTGTTAAATGGCATGTCATCCCAGCCAGCATGAAATCTCATCATCATATGTATTTTCAGTTTAAACCAACAGAGAGTACAATTTTGTCAACTATGTCCCAAATTGCCAGCTCTGTCCTCATTTGTTCAGTATCTACTAAAAGGGCACACCATGTGAAAGTGAGGATTGCGCATTAAGTCAGAAGCAACAGTGATTTGTATGTTCCTTAATAATGTTATATATATATATACTGAAAACTGAAGACAAACTTACTTCTCTGGGTGAAACAGGACAATCCCAACATGATGCTTTTGTAATATAATTAAAATAGAATACTCTTCCAGGATAATTTTTTGATACATGTGCTTTCCATCCAAAAGGAAGGCGTGGTTTCTTGATAGCTTTATGTTCCTCCATCTAACTGAAATAATATATATATATATATATATATACATTATTTGTAAGTATCTTTATAAAAATTCTACATGTAACTATATCATTCGATACTGACTTACCAAAGAATATGGTTATATACACAAAAATTGAAAATTACAGATTTATTATTACCTGATATAATTACCCAAAACAGTGTGTAATGGAGAGAACTGAGGATTTCAGTGTGTTGGGGATGGCATCAGAAAACAATGCAGTAATCAAGGTAGCCATATTGCCTCTGAGTTGGAAGAATGATCATGTGGCCTTGACTTAAAAAGATTGCCAAACATCATGAGAAAGAGAGAAAGATGTAAGGCATGCATGAGAGATGGCTAAGGGATGTTTTGATTTATTAGAGTATATACAACAGGTCAGGAGGATACATCAGATAGAAGGATGAGTAACATCTTGAAGAACAAGTTGCAGAAAAAAGATGTGGACATTATATAAAGAGAAAAGCAATCAGCAAGTTAATGAGCACTACAAAGCACTAATTATGGGTGTAAGCCACCTAACTGAGGAGGCCAAAATAAATTCTAAGAGTTTATTATGTGATAAGTAAAATGAAAAATAAGTATAACAAGTGCTGATGATGAAGGAAGTAACAGAAGAAAATGATGAAATAATTAAGTTACTAAGTGATCATTTTGCAAAGTTGTACCATCCAGGTGAATATATTACAGTTCCAGATGTGAGAAATAGATAGAGACAGATGAATTGGAGATGCTTATGATACTGTGAAACCTTAATCACCTAGTATGAGACCACTGCCCTGCTTACTGACAGTCTGAAGAGGATTGAAAGCATACCATATTTGTTCGCTGGAACAGGATTTCCAGATTGTATAAAAATACAAAAAATATATAAAAATTCAAGTCCACCCATGATACTAAAGTACTACAGGTTTACAGCCGTTCATGAAGGTAGTGGAAGTTACATCAGGAGAAAAAAAAAAAGTAAGTTTCACTATCCAAATATCTGGCAGCTAACTTTGTCTGGGTTAGGAAACTGGTAGGGAAAAAAAAGTTGAACACCAAATGACACAAAAGGTGATGTGCAATGTGAAAGAGCTGTTAACAATATGAACAATGGAAAACGCACACATTCCATATTGCAAATGTTATCAGCTTATTAATTGCTGTCGGTTATTAGAATAACTGACCTCTGTTTCTCTTGCGTCAAGAAATCAAATAACTCGATTAGATTCCTAAAAACAATATGATACAAAATATTTCTTCCAAATATGACAAAGCAGCTGTGGTGCAATTCAAGGAGTCATTTGTAGATGTGACATGCATGGTTGAACCTGCCTTTAATCAGCAATAATGTTTGAAGGTTTATTTTTCCTTAATTTCATAATTCTACTTGGTCTGACCAATGTAAGGTTCTACAGAAACTGTAAATTTTATAGAAGTCTGGCTGGATATTTCTGGAAAGGGGTGCTATTTAAAGATCTCAGGAGGCAATACAGTTTTGGTACTGGCTTTTAAGCAATTAAGCCTAACATTAAATATCTAAGTGAAGAAGTGATATGAGTAGAAATTCCAACAGGATGTGGAAAAAGACAGTCTATCTATAATCAAAAATTGCTTAACAGCTTTTTTAGAATAACCATTAAGGATGAAATGATTATATAAAAAGTCAAGCTCTTTTTTTTATTGTCATTTCTTGAGATGCAGTATGCTTCATTTTTCAAAGTATAAAGCCAAATTTTTGTGTAGGGTGGGGTGAAAATTTAGCATGAATTTAGTACCTTCTGCTTTATTATTATTATTCTTTTGGTAATCTCCGTGGAATCAACATACTCATTGCAGAAGGCCCACTTTACCAGCAACATGTCTATCATAATGAGCTCAAGTTGTTTACACTACCTGCATTCACAATAAACACCAGCAATGCATACCACTCACTAACAACTATCCACATGAAAAATTTACTCCTCACGTCCTTCTTTATCACATCTTTATACAACTTCCAGGGATGGCCTTTCATTCTTACCATCTTAACATCCACTCTTTTTATAATTCCTTTTGTATTAATCTGATAGAATCCTAGAATCCCTTAACATGAAGGTCTCTATCATATCTCCTGTTTTCCTCCTATCCACCAACCTCTATTATCCACATTCTCTCAATGCTCTTCATAACCAACACTCCAGAGTCCTGACATCACTTCGGTTATTCGTCTTTGGACCTTCTAGATGACCAAATCTCAGCACAAAAGCCTAATAAGTTGTCTGACCAATGCCTTATATAGAAGCACCACCATCTCCTTATCCCTACATGTCAATGTACTTTTTATTGTAGCAGCAATACAATGTGCAGTCTTTGCAATATTTGTGATGTGCCCTTGGAACCTCAGTCCACTGTTTACCATCACTCCAAGATCCCGAATCTCATTTACTTGCTGAAGTACAGCTCTGCCAATACAGTACATAGTATTATATCTCTGTATCCCAAAGTGTAACGCCTTGCATTTATTAATATTAAAACTGCAATCCCATTCATTTGTCCAAACTAAAAAGTCTATTCAGATCTTAAGAGTCTATAAAATCGTCCTGTAGAAAATTAACATCAGTGCTATCCTGATAACTCTACCTAACTTTGCTTCTCATTTCAAGATTCTCAAGTCAATCCACATGAAATATCATCAACAAATAAGTTAAATAGCAGGGGCCAAAGAAAAGAATCCTGAGACACACCACTGATCACTTTCCTTTTCTGAGATACTGCTCCATCATACACAACTTGCTGGCATTAAAGAGTCAATCTCTGACACAACTAACCAATACTATCTATTCCTATCCTCTGTAGCTTGTATGCTAACTTATCACGTGCTGATCTATCAAATGCTTTTGCATCCAATGCATTCAGCACTTTATAATAAAACATAAGCAGATTGTTAAAATAAGACCTGCCCTTCACAAATTCATGCTGACCATCATAGAGAATCTCATGTCCTCAACCCAATCCTGTATTCTATTTCTAACCTATTTTTCCGACACTTTGATCACAACTGTAGATATACAGACTGGCCTATAATTGGAAACTTCTGTCTCAAACCATGCTTATGGAGAGGTATTATTTTGCCTTCTTTCAGGAACCTTTCCCACTAAAAGACTTTCATTAAATAACCAGGTCAAGGGCATAGCTAACTCATTTGCACATTCTTTAAAAATGTATGATATGTCATCCATTCTCACAGACTTATTACCAAGCAACACTTGATTGACCTTTAATTCTCCTAATCCTTACCTCCCTTCTGCATATTACAGAGCATCATTCACACCACTACGATATAAACTGATGAAGTGTTCATTAAATAATTCCACTATATTGTTTGCTGTGGTTACTTTGTTACCATAATTATCCACCAGTGTTAACCTGCCATAATTATTTTTTCTCTTGCTTGCTACACAGCAAAAAAATTCCCTTGCATTAGCTTTGACCTGACTGGCCAATCTCCTTGAATTCTAATTCTTCATATTCTACTTTTTCTTTTTTAATCATGCTTGTCACTTTACTGGCCTGCAGTTTATATTCTTCATGCATCTGTTCACTACAAACTGTCTTGTACTTCCTCCATCTCATTCCTACTCCAGTCATTTGCTTAATTCTTGGTATGCAGTTATCCAATGCTTGTGTTGCCTGATCATTTCCCATGAATTGTCAACATCTTTTCTATACGAGGATGGTCTGAAAAGTTCTTGGCCTAACAATGAAAAAACAAATTTATAATTTCAAAATTATTTTTATTTTTTAACATAATCTCCCTTAACACTAATACACTTATTCCAGCAATGCGCCAGCGCCATTATCCCTCCCCTGTAGTGGTTCTAGGTAAGATCTGCAAAATACCTATCTACAGCTGCAATCATCTCTTGATTCAGAGAAAAACGCTGATCAGTAAGGAAGAGTTTTAGTTTTGGGAAGAGATAGAAGTCAGAGGGAGTCAAATCTGAGGAATCGAGTGAATGTTCTAACAATTCATAGTGCAGATCCCTTAATTTTCCCATTGCCAAAACACTTTTGTGGGCAGGTGCCTTGTCCTGATGAAAGATGATTTTTTTTTCTTCTGCAAAATGGATCTTTTCTCACAAAATTTTTTCATCTATCTGGTTAAAAGATCGGAAGAGTATTCCCTGTTTATTGTTTTACCCTTTTCAAGATAATTAATAAAGAAAATGCATTTAGCATCCCAAAACACCGATGCCATGACGTTTTCTGCTGATGGAACTGAATTTGTCTTCTTTGGCACTGAACAATCAGCTTCTGTCCATTGTTTTGACTGCTGTTTTGGATTCTGGTGTGTAATGTTGAATCCAAGTCTCATCGATAGTAATAAATCAATGCACAAAATCAGTTTTATTCTTGTTAAAATGATCCAAGCACTGTTCAGAGATTTTCATGCGAGTGCATTTTTGATCTGTCGTGAGCAAGCGTGGCACCCATCTTGCGCAAAGCTTTTTCATATGCAATTCTTCATGCAAAATATATCCTATACATTCTTTTGAAATGCCTATAGTCACAGCAATTTCATGCACTTTGACTCGCCAGTCATCCAATACCATATCATGCACTTGATCAATGATTTCTGGTGTTGTTACACTTTTTGGACGTTCTTCACATGGATCATCTTCAAGGCTGGTATGGCCACGTTTAAACTCGGCAGCTCATTTCTTAATTGTCGAAAACAAAGGAGAAGAGTGCCCTTTTATGAACTTCAAATGAATTTCTTTTGGCATTACACCTTCTTTTACAAAGAATTTTATAACCGCACGATACTAAATTATATCCATGTCAAGGGATACAGACAACACTTTTGCTTCAGACAGCTGTATAAAACAAACTACTTGATAGAATAACTTGCAATTTTACATAGACCTTAGAAAAAAAATCTCTTGCTGATAGTGTTGCCATCTATGGTCGAGGCCAAGAACTTTTCAGACCAACCTCATACAATTGATCAACCCAATGTATTAATGCTAGTTGACTACAGAGTTTCTCATAATCACCCACCTTATAGTTCCACATATAGATCTTGATAACAACTTTTTCCTTTTTGGCTACCATCCAAACCAAATATGGAAATGGAGATATGGCTTGGTGAGGATATATTGTTGGAGGTGGAAGAAATAAGAGATCTAGGGGTGATAGGGGATAAGGATCCGAAATTTAGGAGACACATAGCCAAAATTGTGAAGACAACACAAAGGCTTCTGGGAATGATGCGGAGGACACTGACTTCTAGAAGTAGGGAGATTCTTGTCCTGTTGTATAAGGCTTTGATTAGGCCACACATGGACTATTGTGCCCAGATTTGGTCACCAGGTTTTCAGAAGGATAAAGAGATGTTGGAAAGGGTCCAAAGGCGACTGACTAAGGTAGTTTCTGACCTCTGGAATGTCGAGTATGAGGAAAGATTGAGAAGATGTAATTTGAAGAGTCTGGTGGAGAGGAGGAAGAGGGGAGATATGATAGAGACCTACAAGTTGGTAAGGGGTTGTTATAGGATCAATGGTGGAGAAGTTCTACAGAGAATAGTGGGAGATCAGGGGAGAACCAGAGGTCATCCCTGGAAACCGTATAAAGAGAGTGTGAGTAGGGGAGTGAGAGGCAGGTTTTTTTCGTGCAGAGTTGTGAATGATTGGAATGCCTTGGCTGAGAGTGTGGTGTCTGCAAGGAGTTTCAATGTGTTCAAGGCACTGTATGATGAGCTGTGTGTATGATAAAAGGACTTCCCAGATGAGTCTTTGACTCCATGAGGTCTTGGGGTTATAATATAATATAATATATATCCCATGATCACTTTCACCAACAAGTGGAAGTGTTGATACCTCATTTACAACCACATCCTGTGAGGATATCACCAGATATAACACCAATAAACCTTGTGTTGCTTCCACCACATGCTGCTTTAGATAGTTATCCTGCCTGAAACTCAACAAATTCACTTTCCTCGTTAATATATAGTATATATATTATATACTATCTCTTCTTTCTGATCCACATTCTTATAATTATAACATCCCATTAGAATCATCTTCGTTTTACTTGCCCAACTAATTTGTCCAAACATTTCACAATCAGTACTCTCCACATTCTCTGGCCTATAACATACTATTCTATTCATCTCAACTTCACACCAAACTGCTTCAAAATCTTCCTACGTACTACTATTTTCCACTTCGACTCTTGAAGGACACAATTCCTCTGCTACCATTAACAATACTCTCCCTCCTCTCTTTTCATCTTCCTACCCTTTCAGAAAATTCTATATCCTACCATTTCAGGTCCTGACAGTATATCATCCTCAGTTAACGAAGTTTTGCTTATGCCAATTATCTCTGGGCATACTGATCCCATCAATGCTACAAATTCACACCTCTTATTTCTGATACTCTGTACATTAGTATACAAGCATAACAATTCTCCACTCTTTGGGGCTGTCATCCCATCAACACAATCACTCTTTTTTTTCTCTCTCTGCTATAGTGCACTTCTCTCTTCATTCTAACTGTGTTTCCCTGATCCTAACTGATTTTCATTCATATTCTTATCATCCCCACCATTTTGCACTGCATCACTTTGTCCTGCTATAATCACTTCCTCAGCTTTGTATCCATCCTCTTCCTGTCCTTCCACAAACTGCTTCTCAACCTCTCTCTGACTCCTAGCAGTACTAACTTCTCTTTGAATTCATCCATACATTCACAAATTGAACACTTTCTGCCTGACACACTTCAGCCATCTGGTCATTCAGTATCATTTCTCTCCTTCTCAGTTCACTACTGTCATATCCGGGCAACAAAACTAACCACTTTCACAATGACATCATTATCCTTCACTCCCTACAACTTCTTCAAATTCCTTTCCACATTTTTTGTCTCACTATCCAAATCATTTGTGCCTGTTACCACTAATTCTGACACCCATTCGTTCCTTCTATGAAAAGTGTCTGATATTTGTTTTATTGTACCACCTGTATAACATGTCTTGTGCACCTTATTTTTTTGCCACACCTTTAATGATGAGTCACCACGTAAAGCAATCCTATCATCTTTAGTAGTAGCTTCTTCTTATTAACCTCTTGGTCATTTACATCGTTATCTCTTCTTTAAATGTTCAATTTCCTCCTCTTCCTCCATGCATTTAATCTGGCTCTTCATTTTCATTAACTCTTCCACATCACGTCTATTATTGCAGTCGCAAGCACTCCGATCCATTTTCTGATTATTCCTGGTAACACCATTCTCATTTTTGGAATGTTCTAACCTTTCATTGCACTTCTCGCATCACATACTATAATATGTGCCTTTTTATTATTCAATCTAACACTCCATAAATCTTTAACATTTTTAGATGTATACATAAAACAACTGTTGCATCTTATCTACTGCAAAAAGTCTAGGGAAAAACTCAATCTCCGAGTTAAGACCTTCTGCAATGCTCGTGTTCACTTCTTTACTGCCACTGCTGCCATTTTTGTAACATTAACTAACTAGCACTTCCACATTAATCAAAATAGCAACCGAAGCAAACACCTTTCAGAACCACAACAGCACAATACAATAATTACATCCAGTCTGGCTATCACACAAAAGCACTATTGTACAAATCTACATGATATAATTAAGGGGGGGGGCAATACTTTTCATAACATCATTCAAATACACCACTACTTCTAAAAACAGTTTTTTTTATGCTTCCCAATCCACAAAATATCATGCTTGGTTAGAAATATATACTTTTTTTTTATTTTTTCACCAAATTCAGGACTCCTTTCTAGAAACCAAACATGAAACTCTTTCAAAGCTGCTTCAGGTCCCAAATAAGTGAGAGATGGTCTTACAGAGAGTGAAAAAATTCATCTCCAATCTAAAGACCATCACAAATATCTATGTCATGGTGGGATTCAATCCTGCAGCCTGTTGGTTGGAGAGCAAGTATGTTGATCACTTAACCAACCAAAGCCAGAAATTTTTAATGACGTGTGTTGAGGAAGTGAAAAAAAAAATAATAATAATAATAAATAAATATAACATAGCTCAGGGTTCACTATACTTCCAGACAATGAATATATCATCTATATAAATCTCCACAAAATAGAAGATTTAAGCTGTCTATTCTTTTATTCTTTATTCTTTAAATTAATAAAGAATAAAGAGTTTATTCTTTAAATCTTCCCAAGCACAGACTGACTATCAGTGGAGATATTCACGATGCTTAATTAGTAAGATTTTAAAAAAATGGGGGGGAGAGGACTCAAATTTCACCCTTTAACCACATGCAAAAATCAAACTTACTGTTATCCACTTTGCCATGATCTTAAATAATCACATTGAACATGCTAATTCCTAATCAAAAATAGATTTAGCCAAAAGCTTTCAGAATTACATCTCATTAGCTATTCTAGTCATTCCATGTGATCTAATGATTAGGATGCCTAGCTTTCACCCTGAAGATCTGAATACAATTCATACCACTCAAATATCTATGCTAGCCTGGATGGTGTGGATAGATATTTGTGAATGTCTTCATGTGGTATATGATTTTCACTGCCCCTGGTGAGAAACTATTACCCTGCTTACTAGAAGGCTCAAAGTGGCTTGAAAAACTTCTAAATTTGGTCTCTAGGCAATGTTTACTATCTCTTATTCTATCTACAGAATTAATATTAATATGCTACAGGTTTAGAATCTTTCATGAGTGAAATTCACATTAAAAAAAAAATCGTGACTTAGTTAATGTGTGGCAGTAGATAAAGTTCTCTTTCATGTTGAAAATCTATTTTCTCCAAATGTACTGGAACTATATAAACACAGCTACTGCTGGAGTCTGAGTATAGCAGACTGCAGGGAGAATGTTGAGGTCATGCTTGAACTTGATTCTGGGCACTCCCCATGTGGAAATCACGTCCACAAGTCCTTTGCCCCTGTTGCATGCCTCTACTTTATAGATGTTTCGAATATTATACTACCATGAAAGAATAAAAAAAATTACAAAGTCACTGAAGTTAAACTCTCCCATGAAGACCAACAAATTATTTTTTAAATATCAATAATGCAAAACACAATAAAATTATAACAAAATAATGCAATTAGTTTTTAATGGCACTTGTGACATAATAAAGTTTATCAGACACATGTTCACAAGAATAAATAATAATTTTTATCTAATCTTTAAAGCTGCCTGTGGCATAAGTATAAACAACAAATTACATGATAACTACAGTAATTAACTTTAATGAAAGTATAGATATTTCATACATAAAATAACAGTACATCATCAGTGTGTAGAAACAAGCAAATCAAAGAACAGGCATACAAGGCGTACAACAATAAGTTTACCAATTAAAAATGGTTGCTGTGAACTAGAAATTAATATGCTAATAAATAATATTAAAACTATTTTTTTATGTTTACATAAAATGAATCCTCAAGGGCTCACAGCTTAGTGAGTATGGAAGTGGCAAACCCAAGATACCTGATGCTGAATCATTCCTTATTTCATGTAATATACATCTGTTATATTATCTGTAGACTGGTCCCTACTCTTCTTTCTTTCTTTCCTTCTGCTCCTTTCCCCTCTCCCCCCCCCCTTTAATCTTTCCTATTTTACTTTCTTTTATCTATTGTAGTGGGAGTCTACCTTCTCTCCCAGGTATTTGGATCACCTAGTAGGCTAAATGAACCCAAAAGGTAGCAATGGCAAACCACTTCTGTATATACTCGTATTCTGCCAAGAAAATCTCATGAACAGAGACTTAAGTTATTGTGATATATAGTGCGGAAAGATGGTATATCCAGGTCAAGAAGGCACTGAAATGGGCTACTGGAGAAGAGCAGAGAGGAACATCCAATGAAGTTAACAAAAATGATGAAATCAGATCAAAGCCTTCTAAAAGTTCAACTTCTGATAGAGTTAATCTCAGAAAAAGACACCTCCATTTTACTGATTTACATAAAATAGGAACATTGAATATAAGAAGCATGCATCAAGGGAAACTAGAACTGGTAAAAAAAAAATTAGAACTCGAGATGAGATTTTAGGAATCAATGAAATGAAATGGTCAGGAATGGGTCACTTTGATACTGATGATCAGGGGCAGCTCGTGCATAGGCACTGCGGAACTGTAGTATCCCCAATTTTTCTTGATATATAAATATATTTATTAATTTATTTATATTTGCTTGTAATATTTAATTTTATCATCAACAATCCTATACAATTCTCTTATTTTGTATAAAAAATAATAAAAATCCATCTTGTAGCACTTAGGAGGGCGAAGGACGCTAGCAGCACTGTGTTTACCACAGTGTCATATTGTTAGTATTTGCTATGCATGCAAGCATATGCACATCATAGTGAGATGCGAGCTATTAGCATAATGCAGCACTGTCCATCGCGCAGTTCCTGTTGTTTATATGCAGTTTGCGCCTGAAGTAGAGTGTTCGTAGTGCTTATCATGTTTATTCCATCTCTTTAAATATTTGGACATTACAATTAAAGACATAACATTTGTTATAGTTTTTATTTAAGAATATTATTGAGGTTATGATAATGGATTTTATTTTTAAGTAATTTTTAATTATACTAAACTGTATAATTTTATCGATAATAAACAATATTTTTTCATGAAACAAAACAAGAAGAATATATTTTATTTTTAAGTAATTTTGAATTATACCAAACTGTATAATTTTATCGATAATAAACAATAATTTTTCATGTTCATTATTTTTTCAAATTTTACAATAATTTTGATATTTTATCCAAACACATATACAAACAGAATTGCTGCAGAGGGTACAGCAACACACAAAGTTAAAGGTTATAGTAGCACAAAAATTGTCAACAATACAAGTTAAATAAACAAATGTGTGTACAAGCCAAGGAATGCAGTATCTACATATAGTTAAAATTATAACAGATGCTTTTACAGCCATACATAAATAGGCAAAAAGGAATTATTATACAACATGCATGCATAAAAATAAAATTTGGCAATATGGTATCTACATATAAACAAAATTATAAGAAGGTTAGACAAATACACAAGGCAGTGGTGCCAGGATTTAATCTTGGAGTGGGATGAGCACTCAAGATTTAAACTTGGGGGGGGGGGGGGGGGGTTGAGTAGACGATTTGAGAATACACGCTACCCATTGCATGAACTATAACTGAGCATCTGCAATGATTGCCAATACATGATACCCATGATCTCCTCTGGCTTGGGCAAATGAAGTAGCGCCCAAGTACGACTTAGTTCGCCTTGCGTTCACAGCGGCGAGGATTCCCGATAGCTATAGGGTATTCCCACCTTATGTGACCGCTAATTCATAAGTAGCATAGAAATAGAAGACACAACACAACATAAATTTAAAAAAATAAAATAAAATGAATTTTAATTAGGAAAAGATATTTAGAAATTTTTCTAGTGTTTATTCTTTTGGAGAAGCCAGGGCCCTCCTCCTTGGTGTGCCAATGATACAAGGTGTCCTACATCAATACAAAATTAGTCAAAAAAATTAGTAAATAATATGTATGCACAAAAGTTAAGCTGGGCAAATGCAGTATCTACATATAAACAAAATTACTGCAGCATTTAAGGAGTACATAATTAGACAACAATATAAGTTAATAAACAAAATGCATATACAACCCCAAGCCAAAGAATGCAGCATCTACATATAAGATTACTACAATAAGATTATAGCAAATGTTATCAGTAATACATAGAGTTAAAGAGGAATTATTATACATTATGTATGCATAAAAATTAAGTTTAGCAGTGTGGTATTTACATATTAACAAAATTACAACAAGGTAACACAAGGCTACAAAAATACATGATTGGTCAGAAATTAATCTAATGAATAATATATACATTAGTACTCAACTCCTGCACATATACATCACAAAACATTATATATTTTGTAATATATACATACAAAAGTTAAGTGAAGCAATACAGTATTTACATATAAACAAAATTATAGTCAAATGTGTTCGTATAAATTAATTCTTTGTAAATAATTAAAAACATCATGCAATCTGCCTGAGTGTATATGGTCTGGCCAGGTAGGCAAAAATTTCATTCCTCTCTCATGAAAAGTGCTGGCACTCTACCAGTATATGATAAATAGTGAGATGTGTATTGCATTTTTCATGCATGGGAGGGTCATTAGCTCTCAGTAAATAAGAATGTGCAAGATGACTGTGACCTATGCGGAGCCTAGTAAGAACAACTTCCTCTCTTCTCTTTATTTGTTGACTAGAATACCAGTGCTTGATTTCAGGTTTAGTGTCATATAATTTGTTTGTTAATGCTTCCTGCCATGTAACTCTGCTGTATAATTACTGCAATCAGGTGGAGATAATAATGTCAGGAAACACAGCAGCACAGCCAACAGAGGTATTAGTTCTTGAACCATCAGTATAGGTAGGCAAGAAATCAGAGTGTGCTGCTCTGTGTGCATTAAATGGAGGTAGACAGATGATGGTGTGCAAACCTGCCATGGAGGGATGCTATTATGTTAAGTGCAGGCAATGTTGTCAACATTTATACTAAGAGCTTGCATAGTTTCTTTAATATGCATACCAAAAGGATGTGTGGCAGTTTGAAGTGTGTGGTATTAAGCTTCCCAGTGCAGAGAAAAGAGACTAGTCCATTTGGGATGATCTGGGAGAGACTTTATCTTTAGGACATAATTAAGACACAACAGAGAAACATGATCAATTGCTTGCTGATGTTGTCTTTCAATTACCCTCATGTTACGGGAGTGGCAGTAAATTGTGAAGTCACAACATATAGAGCATTGTCTACAGTAAGAGGAAGCTGTTCGGTGATTGAGTTAATTTTAACAGTGAAAAGTATCACACTTAAGACAGAGCCTTGGGGAACAAACTGTTCTTGATGATATGATCGAGATAACGTATTTTCCACTCTTGGAAAATCTGCCTGGAAAGAAAGTTTTTAATAAATACAGGAAACTGTCCTTGAAGACCCAGATTATAGAGGTCTTTTAATATGCCATATCTCCAGGCTGTGTCATAAGCTTTTTCCATATCAAAAAAACTGAACAAGGTGTTCTTGCTTGAGAAATGCATCTTTTATACAAGTTTCTAAACGAACCAAATGGTCTAAAGGTGAGCGATGTCTACGGAACCCACATTGTGTATTGGAGAGAAGATTGTTGCTTTTTAAATGCCAGAGAAGTCTGGCATTAATCATTTTCTCTAGTATCATACAAAGACAGCTGGTCAGAGCAATGGGTCAATAATTATTTACTTCTGTTGGATCTTTTCCTGGTTTTATTGCTAAAACCAGGAAAAGATCCAACACAGAGATCATAGCAATGACAATTGACATATGCCACGAATTTGGAAACTCTTCCTCTGCAAGTATTCTATTGTATAGTAAGAGAAGGAGATCCATAGAAGATGATGGTAGATGTTTTATCATTTCATAATGGATGTCATCAGGTCCTACTGCACTAGGGTGAGATTGTAGGAGAGCTCTTTTTAGTTCCTCCTTAACAAATCGTTGATTGTATGGCTCAAGAACACTAGTAGAAAGATTTAGCCTTTGTTTCTCTTGCTGTTCTTTCAGAATTAAAAATTCAGGAGGATATGAAGCTGTTGCTGAGATTCTGGCAAAATTTTCTCCCAGAGTGTCTGCAATGACTTTGGGATCAGCAATAACACTTCCATTATGGTCTAAGGTAGACAAACAATGTGTTCTATGTCTGCCTTTCATTTTCCGGATTTTATCCCATACAATTTTTGGACTGGTCATTTGATTAATTGATGTAGTAAATTGGATCCATAATCGTTTTTGACTCTGACGCCTCACATAGTGTGCTTTGGCTCGAGCATGCTTGAAAGCTATAAGGTTTGATGTGGTGGTGTTGGATTCTGAATGAAGAGAAATTTAAATTATTAATACTCTCATCAGAATCCAACATAATCCACCATGGCAAAGGCTACATTTGTAAATATTATTTAATGTAAATCACTTGTTTATTATTTAATATTCATATAACTACCTTTAATTTTGTCTAATATTTAATTATTTAATCAAAGATATATGTATTAATAATGAAAAGACTGTATTAAATATTATTAAGCTATTTTATTCATTACTATGTTAATATTATAAGAACTTGTATTTGATAATTTAACTGCGCATTAATTGAAATGTAAATATTCTCTATTTATTCCTATTTGTAGAAATTTAACGTTATGTAATAGCTCAATTTTATTATGTTTTGTTTTGTTGTGATGGAGACGCATGTAAGTAAGCGAGCATGTTTTTGGAACACCACGTGAGGAGAAAGCTTATTGAAAAGAGTTTTAGTTAAAGAAATCACGAGAACAATTTAGGTGGGAAGAATGGATATAAAAGCGATGAACACTGAAATTATATGATTAAGAGAGAGAAAGGAGAGGATTGGCATTAGGTTGGAATCAGAGCATTTGGGAATCACAGTGCGATAATAGCGAGTCGGCAAGTCACTCAAGTAGCTAATAAAGTCTACTAGTCGAGAGGCGGTTAGCTAATAAATTGTAGAATAACAATTATAGCTACGGAAGACAGCTGAGTGACTACTAAACAGACTAGCGATATTTGAGTTGAGATTCAATTTCAGGGCCGACCTTTCAAGGACATACAGAACCTTGAAGCAAAGCACAGAGTTATTAGCGAATAGTAGAGGCTGTAAAGTTGAAATTTACCGTTAACTGTGCTTAGAAATATATTGCCTAAAGAATTAAATGAATGCAGGAAGAATGAACAGCTGTGCATATAAAACCTCAAGTTAAGGAATTATTGTGTATTACCTTATTTCATGAGTGATCAGTAGTACTTTATGCAACAACGTTTGTTTATGTGTATTGTGACCGATGATTAATTCAGTTATTGCTTAGAAGAATTTATTTAATGAGTGCCGTTTACTGTTTTAAAGTGTTTACTGTTGTAAAAAGTGTATATGTATAAGTAGATGAAGATAGAAGATTATCGGTAAGATTGTTCCAACCATTAATATTCCTATACAGAGAAGTGTGTGAGTTTCATCCTAGAATTTCCTTATACTAACAATAACTAATGAAGAAATTAGCTAAAGTGTAAGATTAAAAGTGTTTGTTTGTAAAGTGGTGTTACTGCAATTTTATTGTATTTGGAACTTAAGGAACTGTGAGAAGACTGTATTAGAGATAACAAATTTACTATTGTCTGAGTTTGTATGACAGTATTATCAGAAAGGCTGAAGTGTTTATAATATCTTAATTAGTGATTTGATCTTAAGTGTAAAATTTGTGATTTTAAAATTAAATGTTTGTTTTTGTTAATCAAAAGTTGTATTTTGCCTGAATCTCTTTTACTGCACCATTCATAAAATATTCGAACCAAAGCGGGTAAATTAAGTAAGTCAAATATACTTGGCCAGTATATATTTTAAGGAGAAATAGTTGAAAGTTGATTTTTCTTCAATTATTGAACTGATTCAGATATAAAGTGGTGCAGTCTTTAAATATAAATTTTCTCTATATTTGAATTAGAAACCAACTAGCAACTTATTATTTTGTTTAAGAACATCATAGTGACTAACATGTCAGATCCAAAGTACAGATTAAGAAGAAGTATGATCCAAAAGTGGGATATCTACAAAATATGGCCCATGCTCTGTGTTGATCTTTTTTGGCTGTCTGACATTCTGGGTTCCACCAAGGCTTTGGATAGAGTGGAAACTGAGATGATGTTTTTGGGATGGAGGCTGTTGCTGACTGAACAATGCACTCTGTTATATATTTAACCGCTTCATTGATAGGAGTTTGACTGATGGTATCAGCATTAAATTTTGCAAGATAAGAGAAAGTGTTGTGGTCAGCCCTTTCCATTTTCCATATAGATATCCGTGTGGATGAACATGGTTCCTGTGAAGACATTGTGCAGAGAACAGGAAAGTGATCACATCCATATATGTTCTCTTC